>NC_133778.1:53320686-53533722 GCF_003597395.2 Chelonoidis abingdonii | reverse complement strand
TAGTTAGAACTCACCAGGGAATTGGTGGGGAGGAAGGAAACAGGGGGGAAGGGAAAATCTCTTTGTGTCAGAGTTGCAAAGTTTACCTTTGCAGGGACTCTGACTGAGGGTAAAAGAAACTTGATCTCTCTGTGTTTGCATTTCAAGGACTTGAAACAAGGTGATCGTCCAGGGCCATCCAAGGAGGGAAAGCCTGGGAGGAAATTAAGAGGAGACAAGGGGAGGAGGTTATTTCCCTTTGTTGTAGACTCAGGGCATCTGAGTCTTGGGGTCCTCCAGGGAAGGTTTTGGGGAAACCAGAGTGCACCAGACACTGGAATCTGGCTGGTGGCAGCGCTATCAGATCTAAGCTGGTAATTAAGCTTGGAGGTTTCATGCAGGCACCCACATTTTGGACGCTAAGGTTCAAAATTGGAACTTATGCTTATAACAAGCTTCTACTACCTATTAGATTGTACGCAGGTGGCTGTGTAGTGACCATTAGCAGTATTGTGTGCATAGCTCGATTCCATGATACTTGTAGCACAGACAGGAGGTTTTTTTTCACAGCACAGCACAGGCACAGGGTTTTTTTTCCCTGATGTAGTTCACTGAAGTCTTTTCCTTTCAATATTTTCATCATAAGAGGAGTCTAGAAAGCCAAACTTGTCCAGAGTTATTCACAAAGATTTTTAACAGACTGTCTGGTAACTGGGACTATGGATTCTCATTCTATTCAAAACCATTTCCTCACCTTTGCTCTATCGTTCAACTCAATCATCTACACAGATTTACAATGGGAGAGTTGTATACATGATATGTAGGTTTGAGATGCAATCATCAAAATTCATGACTGCAGCAGATACCCACTGATCTTTGTTCTTCATCAAGGTTATTCCACAACTTTCTGAAGCTTTACATTAAAGATCGATACATGCTCTCAAGACAAGTGCAGAAGATAGTGTTCATGTTATCACAGAGATTTTGACCAGTCAATTTCACATCAATCACAGTATGCTGGGCAATCTTGGAGACTAATATTTCATCCCTACCTTGCTTCAATCACACTTTCAGGAACCACAGCCCTGCTTATTATTGAAGGTTTTGAAAAAGACTGCCCTACAATGTCAAAATAAAGCAGGTACAGCACTAATTTGGGCTGCAGTTCACCCATAAGTTTCTGAAATCAGATTCATTATGCTATGTAGTCCTGTATGTCTGTTGCAAGTTGTGTAGAAAGGAGCAGGCTTCAGTATATGATATACTGATATGTTACTCTTGTGCCTTAGCGTCTGTCTGTTAACCAGAATCTGAAAATATGTTGGAGCAGGATATGAAATCGGTAGGCCCTTTCCTCTCACCCAGTCAAAGTCAGAAGAATCTTAACAGAGTTCCAAGACAAAAACAATGGGTCAATTTTTGGTGTAAATTGGTGCAGTTGCAGTTTTTCCCATGGAGTTTTTCCCATTTACATCAGAAAAGAATTTGATCTCACTTTTGCAAGTAGGAAATTCCAACCTATTGTTTTTTCTGTTTGAGAAACTTTTTGAGTTACAAAGGACTGTATGTGGATTAGATCCAACACCCACTGAAGTCAACTGGACTCTTTGACACACCTGGCAAATGCAGTGTTCATGTCAATGCACTGGGATTTTATCAGCCAAATGAAATGGACATTTGATGAGAATGTAAGCTCAACACTAATGCTATCACCTATCAGGTATCTCCTCATCATGAGAGAAGGGGGGAAAAGGCAAGCTATGTAAAAAGAAAGCATCATGAATTCTATACACTTATGGATAGTCATCCTTGTGAA
Organism: Chelonoidis abingdonii; assembly: GCF_003597395.2. Lineage (NCBI taxonomy): Eukaryota > Metazoa > Chordata > Testudines > Testudinidae > Chelonoidis > Chelonoidis abingdonii. The sequence continues at coordinate 53,531,927 of NC_133778.1, read as the reverse complement.
TGATCTATTGCCAGCCAGTGATGCTGATGAAATCAATGTTACACATGCTTCAGGAATATCCCACGAAAGAGACTAGTGAAATAGTAACAGCCACATTGATACTAACAGCTAAAACACAGGTGTTCCAATTCACATGTTTTATTGAATATCTCTACAAGCAGATTCCACTAGTGTCCCTCTGTGTCAGTCTAAAGCCTAAAATGTCTGTTAAGTCAGTGTGCAGTGATGGAAGCAGTTACAAGCATGGCTGAGAGCTCTTTTTGTTCAAAATATCACCAAGTTGAATCATCATTGGGTTTTGTGATCTTTCACCATTGAATTGTTAAGTTCTCAGTCATTGTGACTTTACAAATTACACGGATATAGTATATCACTACAGCAAGACATGTATTTATGTCATGCCAAGAATCCTAGACCACTGTGATATCAGAGATAACTGAATCAATCACCATCCTTGCTAATTTGCATGCAAACATTTCATTGGTTTTATGAGGGACATGGCACAGATGGTGGATTACTGGGCCCAACTGTCACCTACCAGAAATCCACACAATTCTCCCAGCAGAACAGAGCCCCCACACAAATAAACACAACCACCCACACAAGAACAGAACCAGCACACACAATACCACCAAATATCACTCTGATACCTACAATGTCTGTGGAGTCAGACTAAACCAATAGAAGCAGCTATAAGCAAAACTGAGAGCTCTTTTTGTTTAGAATATCACCAGGTTCAGTCATCACTAAGGCCAGGTCTACACTGCGACTTTAAATCGGTTTAATGGCCGATATACCGATTTAACGCTGTATCCGTTCACACGACGTCGTCATTAATATCGAGTTAAACGGCTCCTTAAATCGATTTCGGAACTCCTCCCAAACGAGAGGAGTAGCGCTAAATTCGATAGTGATAACTCGGATTAGGGTTCATGTGGACGGAAATCGACGTTATTGGCCTCCGGGCGGCATCCCAGAGTGCAGCACTGACCGCTCTGGACAGCAATCTGAACTCGGATGCAGCGGGCAGGTAAACAGGAAAAGCCCCGCGAACTTTTGAATTACATTTCCTGCTTGCCCAGCGTGGAGCTCTGATCAGCACGGCTGGCGATGCAGTCTGAAATCGAAAAAGAGCTCCAGCATAGACCGTACGGGAGATACTAGGTCTGATCGCTGTATGGGGAGACAAATCTGTTGTATCCAGCTCCGTTACAGAACACGAAATGCCAAAGCGTTTGAATAAAAAACTCCAGGATACACAGCGCTGCGTGACAAGCGTAACGGGAAGCCAGAGACTCAAATGGACGCTCATGAAGGGAGGGAGGGGGTACTGAGGACTCCAGCTATCCCACAGTCCACAGCAGTCTCTGAAAATTATTTGCATTCTTGGCTGAGCTCCCAATGTCTGTAGGTTCAAACACAGTGTCTGGCGTGGTTCAGGGAACAGCTCCTCAGTTTATTTCCCCCCCCCCACCACGTGAAAAAAAAAGGAAAGATTGCTGTGCTATGGCGTTTGCTCAATGCACTCCACGAAAAAGGCGCCAAAGGGTTGTCTGCTGCCTTCACAAAGGGAGGGGTGAGGCTGTACCCAGCACCACCCGGGGCAATGTTTTCTGCCCCATCAGGCACTGTGCTCTCAACACGGAAGTGGGAACTATGGGATAGCTGAGGAACAGCTACCCACAGTGCACCGCTCCTGAAATCGATGGTAGCTTTGGACCATGGACGCAATCGATTTCGGGATCCCACTGTGGATGCGCTAAACCGATTTTATTAGATCTGTTTTGTAATATCGGTTTAAGCTAATTCGAAATAATCGTGCAGTGTAGACGTACCCTCAGATTCACAGTTGTTTTAATCCGTTTCTTAAATTCTCAGCCATTTTTGCCTTTTTTTATAAACATGACTTTAGAATTACACCCATATGACAGCAAAGGGCTTCAGCTAGAGGTTTATATTTACACAGACAAAAGAGATGAGATAGTAAAATAGCAGAATGGAGTGGCACAAATAGAACATGATGCAATATGCATTATCTAAAGTGACATACTAGCATAGATGAAGATGAGAGTTTTAGGAAATCTGGATAAAATCCTGGCCTCACTGAAGTCAATGGGGGTTTGACGAATGACTTTAATGGGACCAGGATTTCACCCATTATTTTCAACTAGAAACGTTCAGTAGGCAACAGGGGTCATAGATGTTGGTAGAGGAGTTTGGCTTTCCAGGGATACATTTCAGAGTAATTAATGAATGGATTTCAGTGCAACAAATAAATAAACACCTAAGCATAAGTTGTCTTGGGCTTTTACGCACATAAATCCCGGGTGTGACTCTATATTAAGTCAAAGACTATCTGCCTTCACAATGGAGTATTTCTAGGATGGAAGATCTGCGGACACTGTGCCTGCATATGATCCATTACAAGTGACAAGTCAACTGTGGCCAGTGGTAAATGTTGGTTTGAATTCTATGTGATTTAGCTGTTGTCCCATGTACACCTGCAAGTAGAGTGCTGTGTGATATTCACATCACACCTCAAACTGAGCCTTGAATTGAGCTTGAGTTCAAGGTTTGATGTGCCAATGAACCTCAGACTATATTCACAAAAGTTCTGTCACCATCTCTTCAGTTTGTTTATATAGTTGGGAATCCACAGCTGGCCTCCTTCACTCCTTCTCAATCCCCCCACAAGAATGGAACTTCCTTCCCACCTTAAAGGAGGGGTCAGGCTCTGTTGCCAAGGTATCTTCAAGACAGCAAAATATAGGGGGAATGGTAAAGAGAGACTCCTGTATATTGGATGAGAGGTTGAGAGGAGAGAGTGTGATGAGAAGTGAGGGAGCAGCTGTGGAATTTTTAAGTTAAGGTCTTTGTGAACCGAATCTTGTAGAACTCTCATAGTCTTACCTAAAAAGCCCATTGGGAAGCCCAAGCCCTTCACTGGATCGATGCTCAGTGACTTCTGTGAGCTTTGGATCAGGACCTCAATAGGGCAGGTATTATTATCCTTCTTTTATACTTGGAGAAACTGAGAAACAGAAAGGTTAAGTGAGTTGCCCATGGTCTCACAGATTCACATACACCCAAAATGAATGTCCTTGAAATTTTTCACTATCATATTGTGAACTCATAATTAATCTACAATACCTCAAAAGTCTGTTTCTAACTCACTGCTTTCCAAATAGCCACTTCTCATTTTGTCTTTATGTGGGCTATTTTTCCCTCCCAGATTTATTACTGTGCATTTATTTATATTAAATTTCATCTTGTTACATACTTGCATGCTGCCCTCTCCCTTAATCTCCCCTAGTTGCTCTGAGAAGTCTCAGTCTATCCATGGGCATGTTTACTTTTGGTTATAGCTCTAATTGTTCATGTTACTAATAATGCTGAAAAAATAACAAGTCACTGATGTGCTTTATTTCCCTCTAATATGATATATACTTTTACACACATACATAAAACTGATGTATATACTGTGTAACACACACTATAAAATGATATTAGGAATATCTTCCTATCTACAGCCTGCAGTGCAGCCAAATGTGAAATGCTATTCTATATTATATCTGGAAATGGGATTGAGATGATTTATACCTTCCTGAAATACTGAATGACCTTGCTGATAGCAACCATTAGTTTTATACTGTTAAACTGTGGAAAATCATAAATTAAACTCTGCTTCCACGTGATGCACTACAAGGTTTGCCCTAAATATATGCTTTAAAAAAAAAGAGAGATAATTTTTCAGTTCATAAACAGAGCAGATGCTTCGTGATTGAAAACACGTAATGTATAAAAGGCTGTTGTGGCAAAAAGCAGATGTTGAATATTTAAGAAAATTCTTTGCAATTTATAATCCAATGAGGTATTAATTTACATAAGCATATTGTGGATCCAATCTTGTAAGCCCTAGGGGATGAATCAAAGTGACTTTTCTATGAGTTTATCTTGGCAGTACAAATGTATCTGAATAAGTTTTTTTTAAAATTCTAATAACAAATGGTAAAAAAAAAATAGAGGAAAAGCTGTGGGAAGATTATGAAAGTATAACAGTACAGATACTTACTTATCAAGTACAGAATTCAGTGTCTTTCTAAAGGAAGAAGGCACATGCACCTTTGCTTTTATAACATATGTATCTTCATGGCAGCAAAGATGAGTCCCCAGTGTTCTTATTTCTGATAATGAGTCATTAAAAAAGGACCATGGCCCAGTTCCAACACCTCAAAGGGAAAATAAATTTATTATCATGACTGAGCATCAATTTTTCTTCTACTCACACATATCTCTGGAAATCCACATTTCAAAACAGAATTGCCACATTTCACCTCTCCGTTACCAAAACCTTCACTCATGGGTTCATTTGCTCCTGCTTGGACACTGCAACTCACTTATTACAGAATCATAGAACTGTACGACTGGAAGGGACTAATCATTATCTAGATCATCCCTGATGGAATGTCTTGCCTCAGTTCTCCAGACTGCATCATATTCAGGATGCCTTTTTACCCATACAAGAATAACAACCCCACAACCCATGAGCACATCACTCTTTTCCTCAAATGATGCTCCATTCATTTCAAATAGCCTCTCTTGTTTTCAATATCTTTCATAGCTGTGCATAGTCTTCATCGACACGGATGGTCCAGAGGTTGGGGTGTTAGCCTGGTGTTTGATTTCTGTGTGCGAACATATCTAGGAGCTTTGAAAATCCTACTAGGTGGCCATCTGCATGTTTAGGTGTCTAAATTCCTTTAAAAATCCAGCCCTCCATCTCTGTCCTTCATCTGTGAAATGGGGATAATAGTACCTTATCTTCCTTACCTTATCATGAGAATAAAAATATTAAAGAGTCTCAGGTGCTCAGATGTTATAGTAATAGGGCCATTGAAGGTGGATCTTCTCTCTCTTTATAACTCAGTCTGATTTCCTCTGCTTGGCAGTTGTTGACCTGTTCTCTGTCTCTGTCTCTGCCCATAATCTAGCTACTATTAGTGTGAGAATCTTCTCTGCAGCTCCTGACATTTAGAACAGCTTTTTGTATTTCTTCATCTTGCCCATTCTCCCATCTCTTTCCAAATTTCATCTGTAAAAGTGTCTTTCCTCCCTTTCCTAAACCTGTTAATTTATCCTTCTATATACTTTTTAAATTTATTTTAACCATCATTTAAGTATGTGATTTAAATATAGTTATGAAATATGGATACAAAAGGAAAATATACTATAAAATGGAAAACATGAGCAAGACACCTTGATCTTCTCTTTTTGTAGATAGCTGCATTAGAAAGTGTTAAAAACTAGTGGAATCAGCATGCTCAAGGATATGACTGCTATCCAGATCGATACACATGCTGATTATCTGGACAGGACTGACTGTAAATCAGCTGACATATGTACAACCAGCAAGTGAGAAAATTAATGACCAATAGTAACTGTTGCCTATGAACTGATCAGTGCTTTTTCAGCAGAAGTTTACAGTCAGCCTTTTGGCCCTGAACTTCAGCATATGCTGAAGTACATCCCTGTTTAGAAAGCACTTAAACATGTTCTTAAGTGCTTTCCTGAAGAAGGTGTTTTCCTAAATCAGGGCCTTAATCATGTTGAGTAGCACCTTACACCACAGGTAGCCCTACTTATAGTAGTGTGACAAAATCTGACTCCTAAGGATTAAAAAAAAGCTTTTGAACTGAGCATAGCCACTAAATTGGTGATCAGAATATTCCATAAAAATCCCTCCTCAGAAACCTAGGAGTCAGTTTTCCTTCCCAGAATATGGAGCCCAAATCAGCTAATTAGTGAAAAGAAAGCTGTATAATATACTATTTCCAAAGCATGTCTGAAAAGTCTCATGTACAGAAAGCATTGCACAATGAGCTATCTTCCATCTAGTGTTGCAATCTGGTAACTACCCAAAAATTCAATGAAAATAGGATCTACATCCTGTCAGTTCTATTCTAAACAGTTTTCAGAATGACCTCTTCACTGCTTTTGCTGTTGTTTTTACTGTTCTGTTAGCTGCTTTCAGCTCCATTCCTTAAATGGATAATATTTGTTTACAGAGAAGTAAAACAATGACCTTCATCAGATTTCAGAACAGTTTTTATTTATTTTTTAAGTAAAACTGGTTTGCTTGGATTTGACCTTAACTAACTTTTTTCTTTTTCAATAGGAAGTCATTATGTTCATACAACTGGCAGAATGGACAAAAATCCCACAGCTGGAATCTATGTTTGACATAATCGTGAATTGCAGATGTTGTCTTTTTGACTAATGGTATTCTTCAGCAGTGTGGGAAACCTCCAGAGTGGACTAAAAAGCTGTGTGTGTGTTTTGGGGGGATATGTGGGGATTTTCATTTTTTGGTAGCATAAGTGAATTTTTAACCACGTATGTTTAACCATATATATTGAAAAGAGGCAATGTGGCATGGGCAGTGGTTAGGCTGGAAGACCAGATCCTCATCTGGTATTAATCAGCATGCTGCATTGAAGTCAATGCAGTTATGTTGATTTACATTCGCTGAGGATCTTGCCTGTAATGTTAGCTGAATCTTCTCTTGCTCAATAAAGGCTCAACTGTGATAAGAAGCTGAACACTTCTGCAAGGTGCTGAGCACCGTCAACTCACACTGATTGTAAGGCATGTTTGAGGGCCCTTTGCCCCTTGAAGCCATAAGGACTCTATCTAGCTATTAGTGAAGTCAGTGGGAGTTTTTTCATCCACTTCAGTGGGAGTTAGATCAGGCCCCAGAGTAGATTATGCAGCTTTCTTCAAGGACCAGAGAATTTGTACTCTATGTTGGGGCAAATGTTTTGACACACCTTACCTACGTGGGGGGACAGGGATATTTTCATTTAAGGTGTCAAACCTACAAATATATTTCCTGTTCTCTTAAATATCTTAGTATTGATTTCTGCATGTTAAAAGTTCTAGAAAAATGTAATTTCAAAGGTGAGTCATCTGCCCAAACAATGTTAGTACACTGGTGCTCCAAATAATTATATATCAGTGTCATATCAACAACAGAAAACACAGGTCAGGCCATCCATGCTTTGGCATGTGGGCAGAGAAGCAATAAATAAGTATTATCAAGTAAACTGGCCCTTAATCCAGACCATATTATGGAGCATTGAAAACACTGTGTCAATTTTGCCTCTGAATCAATACTCCAGCATACTATTAGGAGTTACTATGCTACAGTAGGTGCTATCTTTGAGCTGAAATGTAAAGCCAAGGCCACCTGTGGCCAGTAAAGATCACAGGGCACTTTTAGAAGAATAAAGGTGTTGTTAACTCCAGTATCTTGTCCATATTACAATTTGGATAATTCAATCACATCTTGCTCTAGCTAAAATCCAGCCTTACGGTTTTAATTGGATATACTGAAATATTCTTCTTTGTTTCCTGTGCAGATTCCATTATTCACCTTAGAGGTGACTGCATTTCATTAGTGGGTAAAATGATTTTTATATATTCATTATCTACTTCACAGATGTCTTATTAGGATTAATTAATTAATATCTATAAAGTGCTCTGACATACATGAAAAGATGCTGTGTGCAGATCATAATGTTAGTACTAGAACAGGAAAAACTATTGGTAGGAAAGCTTCTATTTAATGGATTTAGCCATTTTATTCCGTACACCACACAACCATGAACAGACTTTGACTATCATAAATATGTTCATTATTTACATTTATGTAAACATATTTCAACAGATGGCTTGTATATGAGTTATTCACTTCTACCATGTCTTTACTATTTGGTAGTTTTTTGTGCGTCTACTCTAAGTTACCTGGTATTGTTTCTACTAGCTAATAGTTCACAAGTATTTTTTTCCAGAATTTGGTCATCTCTAAAGATTAGGGTTATTTAGGCATGATAAACACCCATGAGATCTATGCACAAAATATGAGATGTTTCCAAAATTGCCTTACATGTTTCAGGCTACTCAGTCGCTAGTAAATCATACTTTTTCTGGAAGATGATACTTCTGGGAATATCAACACTGATCCAAAAAAATGTATTCATTGGCACTTGTGTAGAAATGCTTATTTTGAAAATTGACATTCCTCAGAATGATGTCAGTTCATGATGTAACAGCCCAAGAGTATTCTTGGGAAGCCCAAGGGCGGAAGATCTTTCAATACATATTCATTTCTACTTTTTTCCATTATTAGCATCTGTACCCTATGGATCTACTGCTTTATTTATACAATACATATTCATAGAATTCCTGAATTCTAATCCCAGTACTGCTCAATGTGTGGCCTTGAACAAGTCACTTAACTTCTCTGCTCACTTTTCTCGTGCAAATCCCTCCCTGCGCAGTTGACTTTGTTGAGGGTTTTACAAAAGTAAAGCAAACATAATTTAGCTCTCAAACAATAATGTACCTCACATGGGTGTTGTCAAGTTGAATTAACTAATGTTTGTTCAGTCTTTAAAACTGTAAGATCCTATGGGTGTAAGTCAAGTGAGCAGAGTTAGGTCAATGCTGAATCCTTTAGAAAATCTCATCCTTTATGTGCTACCTATTATTATAGTATTGGCTTATATTATCCGTGCAGATTTATGCAGGAGAAGCCCATAAGGGAAATCTGAAATTCTGGAAACACCATGAAATTTTCTTCAAAGTTTTTCCTTTGAATCACATACGCGGTGAGATGGGATTTGCCCACTTGTGGAATGAATATCTTAGCCCCCATAAAACCTGGCAGTTCCTGAGGACAGCGTGGATTTTGTGAGAGCCTTGTGCTTGAAGATCCTGTGCTTCTGCAATTTTCCTGAAGCCACTCTCCATTCAACTCCCCACTGTAAAGATGTACTGCGAGAGGCTTCCTTACTTTCTTCTGGCTTGGAACCTCAGAGTAAATTAACCCTCAGAATGAATTAGACAACACAAAGGGAACGTTTGCTTGGGTTATGATATACTCACTATTGGAATGTACATCTAGTCCTGACTATTGCTTTACAGACCTGAATGTGTCAGATTCAGTACTCTTCTGGAATGGGTATGGTGGGTGTAAACTTGGGTTATAATGGACATCGCATGTCTATTAATCTTTTCCCAGAATATATGAAAGAAATGGCTGGAAGGGAGAAATGAGATGTCGAAGTCTGTTTCTTATTTTCTACCAATGTGCAGAAATTATGTTCACTTTCACTGTAGTCAAACGAATAAGCTAAAAGACAAAAACTTTACATTTTTCATTGGAACACTAACAGAAACAATTTCCTGTGCTCTTATTATCCAGAGACCTTAGCAAGAGGACCAACAGATTTATGGTTTAGTAAAAACTACCCCTTCGCTTTCAAAAACAGCCTCTTGTGCCTCCACTGTAGTGCTTCCATTGTTAAGAATCACAAACTCCTCATTCCTTCAGCCCACGCAGTACACCTCAGTATTGAATTGCTTGTTCTTTTCAGAACTGGATTATGAGGAACTACACATAATAAGGTTTTTGCCCTTTAAAGAAAAGGGGAGAGGGGGCATTTTTAAACCTCTTTATTTGTTGTTCGTTTGGTTTAGTTTGCAGCTGGGATAAAATGCTAGGCAGCAGAGAACTCTACAAGGTCTTAAGGTTATTAACCCCCTTGCTTCAAAATGAAGGCACTTCCCCAGCTCTGTGGGCTTAATCTGATTTCTTTTAACTTTAAGTCATTCTAAAGAGCTGAACATTTTTTCACAGGCTTTTAAAGAGGAGGTGAGTGGAGAATAGTGAGGCAGGCGGTGACCCTGATTCATAAAGAGACTAAGGTGTTGCAGTGCTGAGCGTCACAGTGCCTAATGAAAACCACTGTAAATAAAGCCTGAGTTAGATGCCTTTTCTCCCTATACAATGAACGGGGAGAGAGAGGCACCAGAGACTGCAATTCACAAAAGCCAGCATGCTAGGTGAGGAGTTGTCTAAGCTACCCAATGGGAAATGGTGACAACAGGAGCTGGTGCTGAGCCCTGTCCCTCTCCTGAAGACATGTAGCTAAGTCCAAGGAGGCACCTATCTCTGCTCAGTGATCCATGAATGAGAACCTCCTGCCTAGAGTCAGGTGTCTTAGGTGCCTAAGCCATTTCTTGCTGGAATGAATTAGGGGCCTTCCTCACTCCCTACAAAATGGCCACCCACCTTATTACTTTTAGCCCAGTAGTTAGAGCACTCACCTAGGATGTGGGAGACTCAGGTTCAATTTCCCTGTGTGAAAGGGAAAAAGGGTTTGATCAGGGCCCTAACCACTGAGATACTTGATTAGACCAGGGGGGTTGGACCCTGGGTCTGCACTACAGAGTCATTCCTTCTCTCTCTGACCCCATGATTGTTCTACTTTGGATAAATGCTTAAATAGGTCATTGAGGCAGAGAGAGAAAGATACTGACACTGTAGTCCAGTAGTTAGGGCCCTTTCCCCTGTTCTTGTTTTTCTTAGGATTTTAGCTCAAAGCTTTTCATTTTCACATTTCATTTCTCACCTAGCAGGAACAGAAATATGATCATGTTCATGTCTACATCAAACTTTCAAAACTACAATATTTATATGCTATCAAAAGTAGATTAAACAGTGTCCTCATCCCTTATATACAGCAGTTTCAATGTATATGGAGTGCATAGTTTCCAAAAGATTCAGATAAAGGGATGGTCAGATAAAATCCCTCTATTGATGCAAGCGCCTGACTAGTGATGTGACCCAGCTGAAGCTCATTAGACAGGGCACACACTAGAGAAAGCTAGAACCCTAAGTAGAGTAAAACGCGTACTGCTGGAAGAGAGGGGAGGAACTTGGCTACTTTTAAACAGCTATTTTTCATTTCCTCCACTGATTTAGAGGCAGGATATTTGTGGAAGGTGTAGCAGGTTAGAGAGTAGTATGGAGGAAAACCAGAACAAATATGGGATAAATAGCCAATTTTAGAGTAGCTTGTTAGGGGACAAAAATTATGCTATGATAGTTGAGTGCTAAAATAGTTTGTGGGATAGAAATGATTATTTTTTACCAGAGAAAACTTGACCAGAAAGATATTTTTGTAGACATTAGCAAAGTAATTTTTTTTCATTGCTTTTCTTCTGCCTTTATCTCATTAGAGAAAAATGCAGACTATCATGTAGGTCTTCCTGGAGTACAGCTGAAGTAGAGGCTTTAGTATGGAACATTTTAAGTGGATTGTTTATGAACAGATAAGTTTATTTTTGCTCCAGCAGCAAATAACTTACTTGATCCTGGCCACAGCTGCCTTTGTAATATCATAAACAGGTAACACCACGGTTTGAGCTTGGGGTACAGGGGGTTAGCTTTGTGTAGATGAAATAATATCAAATATGTAAATACTACAGGCAGTGAAGCCTGTAAGTGAACCAGATATTCCAGTGAATACAGCTGACCCAAACATTTCTAGCTTAAAAAAAGATAAAATAAACAATAAATGACAGACAGGTTTTTCTTTAACTCAGTTCAATTGGCCAAGATACTACTGGCAGCAGCTGGAAATCTAAAAGGTTTTGAGACTAAAAGGCATGTGAGTCCCAGACAGTTTGATTGCTCAAACATTTTGCAAAGATTAGATTTTGTCAAAGCTAGCGCTGAAGAGGATAAATCGCATGGATTTAACTTAGCCTCATCAAAATTGTTCCAGAAAATGATTATAATAAAAAATAATTAAAATATATTGCAGTTTTAATATGAAATGCAAAGTGCCCCATGTAGCTGAGGGAAACTTCTATTTCAGAAACAACTTTCACTGTAGTTAAACTACAGACACCCACTCTGCCTCATCCAAAACTTGTCTGAAAGGCACTGAAGGGATGAGTCAGATGTTTCCTTTGTTCCACACAGTCATTAAACAACTATTCCTAAAACAAAAAAAATGCAACAATAATACTGCAGGCAAACCATCCATTTTCTCAATGTGATTTTCAGAGCCTAGAGTTGGACATTTACAAAGCAAACTGAGGACTAGATCTTCAATGCATTTGTAGACTAGTGTGCGTGGTTTGTATCTGTTAGTTGTACTGAACCTTTTAAGTACAGAGAAGGGCAGCTGTTATTTTGTGTTATGATGTAGCCTGCTAAGTAGAAGACCTACACACTGCATGCCCTCTCATAAACCAAGCCTAAATCGTGATCAGCAGTTTTATTAAACTTGCCATCAGACCTGGTAATAGAAACCAAGAGTCCAGACTGACTGTCCTCTGTTCTAACCACTAAGCAACTCTCCTTAAAAAGTACATCAGGAGAAAATTGCCATGGAATAAAAAGTAGGAAGGCTAGCAGTAGGGCTGTTTTCTATATTGCAAGAAATCAAGTGCCATTAAGGGTGATTCCCTTTCCCAGTTCTATGAAAAACCTTTATTCCAAAGAAGTTGGCAAGGCCATCACACACACATACATTACTGATATTGGGTGTCTATGAGAGACAAGCTTCTGACATGAGCTATTATTCTGAGGTAAAATAGATTACGCCGATAAAAGCAAAGGTATTTTCCTCTGCGCCCAACTCTAGAGGTACAAATGCTAGATGTTTTCTAATGGAAACATCATAATCTTTCATGATACTTTAGAAAACTTGGTAAATGTCCACAGTGAGCCCTGTGGAGGTCTAAAATTTCCAGACAGACAAGGAACCAATCTGATATGTATTGGGATTATAATAAGGGAGAAGCTATCTACATATACTTCACTTGTTTGTTCTTTACTTACCTACTATAAACAGCTATGACTAGAGCACTATTTCTTTGCATACAGTACACCTTATCCAAGGATCTCAAAGTGCTTTACAAATATTAATTAAAACTGGGCTTGGAAAAAATTCAAATCTGAACCTCACAATGGGTGTTTGTAATTGGTTTAGTGAAGCAACATCAGGTGCAGTCTATTTGTTCTTATCTGTGTGTGGGCATGGTGGGGAAGGCTCTCTCTGGTAACTAAGGAACAGTTCTGAGATGCAAGCCAAATTGCAGTGGTGAAAACAGCTGTAGGGCATGCTGCACGAGAGCTGCTACTCCTGTATTTTATTGGTGAGAGTTTGTTTCCTACTGCTACCCATCCACCTTATTATTGCCTCTGTATGTTCTTGTGGGAATGTCATATGCTAACATACTTAGGGCATGATTTTCAAAGATGATGAGTACGCAGCTCCCATTGACTTCAGCTGGAAGTATGGAAGCTCAGCTCTTCTGACAATAAAACCTTAAGTCCTGATTCTCCACTTTGCCTCTTGTGTAATAATTTCCATGTGTGCAAAGTGAGTTTGACTGAACTGAGAATTCTGATTTGGTAGCACTTTACACCTACTTCAGTGAGTCATCATTTACGGTTAGCATAGAATCAGGCATAGAATATGTGTCACTGCTTCTAAAGGCTTTGAGTTTTATATAGCTTAGTATAGATACTGCACAATTCTTCTCTTTCCCATTCACACTGTAGCGCTGGTTTTCCTATATGACCACCTCCAGTAGTGGTCTGTTTTATTTCCTCTGTATTTATAGCTGTTGTTTGTAATTCTTTGTCTGATATTCATTAGATGCCCAGCTACTGCTTTTAGCTGTTCATGCTGATGCTTTTTCCTGACCTTGTTTACATTAAGTGCTTTGACAGCAGTTTCTTCTTTTTTAAAAGAAAGCCAGATGCATCATCCCCCACGAAGTCAATGGGAAGATTCCCACTGACTTCAAAAGTAATTGCCTCAAGTTCTGAATGCCCCATTCTTCTCTAAATAATCTTAAGGGAGGAGAGGATTTTCAAAATGACCATAAAACCCTGACGCTAATGTATTGTTTCGTAAATGTAGATCAGGGTGTTGCTTTTTTTTACAGTAGCTACAGACAAACATCCTTTAATCTCTTTGGAAAATGTATTCTTTATGTGTAACTATGGAGGTTATCACACTGAGATTGGAAAAATGCCAAAGATGATTTAAAGCTCAGACTGTAACCAAGCAAAGACTTTTGCTGAGATTGGTTTGCACTTCTAACCTTATGTGGTGACTGACTCATTGCCAGAACACCAGAGCTTCTTGTAGGTTATGGTTCCAAACAAACAAAAACCATCAATGTCATGACCATCTTCAGACTGATTTGTAGGCAGCCTCAGTAGAATGACTAAGAATTGAGTGAGGAAGATTAAACTACCTTCTCATCATTCAGGTTAAGGCAAAATAACTTGCACTACTACTGCATCAGTTGTCTACAGAGAGGCTGTTAGTATCCAGGATTGTCAAGCCAACATCTGTCAGAAGCAATATGTCTTCTGAAGAAAAAAAAAAAAAAAACTTGAAAGAAACCTCATCTAAATCCAAAATCTTGATTTATGATTTTAGTGAGTTTTAATGATGTTGTTTAAGCAAGTGCCTTTGATACACTAAAGGAATGCTCGTGGCAGGCCCCTGTATATAACGCGATAATGAGGCAAAACCAATTGCCACAATTGCTTTTCTTTCTGAATTTTGTTCCTGAATCTAAGCTTCCATTCAATCAAATATCTTTAACCCTCATTTTTATGAAGATGAATTAAATTAACATTTTGGAGTGTAATTCATGCAGTGATATCTACCTGGGTCTGCTGACAGCCTGAAACAATAGTTCTGAGTGAAGTATGGATCACTCCTTCATGTCAATACAGTGTCGATGATGCTTTAAATGCCAGTGTCATTATTTCACTGCCAATCACCTTAACAGAAACATCAGTTTTAAAGTTCTTCTCAGTCATTGGCTATAGAAGGTGTTAGTGGGGTGGAGCAAAGTGGAGAAGTTGGTTGCTTCCCTTTTGCCCATGCTCAAAACAGGGAGATAAAGAGAAGATGCATCCAGTCTCAAAAAACAATAGCCAAAACTGAATCCTACACCTTCCAGGGTGCCAAAGCCACAAATGCCCTTGATCAAGTTGCCAAAAACTCTTGTTACCATTGACAATTTCTACAGTGCTGTCTCTCAATACAAAAATCAGTATCAGATTAGACATCTGGACCAGCATTACCCAAACTGAGTTAAAGTTCATTGACCTGTACTGGGTAGGGGAAAAGCAGTGTGCATAATCCGAAGGTTTCTGCCAGACGGCATAGGGGTCCCTGCTATATAACTAACATCTAGTGAGCTACACAGGCTCTTGTGTTTAGGTGGAACCATTTTGATAAACATGCCAGCTAAATATAATCAGCATATGATTTCCTTTGGTTACATCTTATGTTTGCTTTTGCACCCCAGGGACTCTTTTGTGGGAGTACAAAATGTTAGGATTTCCTTGTTGCTTTTCTTTTTTTCCTTTGGAAGAGTAAATATGGGATGCGACATCAGGAAGTTTTCTGTTGATTGTTTAGCTTGAACCCGGTGATTACAGTGCGCTTGGAGACTTCCATGCCTTTGGAATGTCTCCTTTGGCAACCCATTTACTTACCGCCGCTTGAACCACCACACAGAGTTAACAGAATTCTTGATGTCCCCCAGTGACTCTTATATTTTCCCACAGATTCATATTGTGTCTGAAATATCCTAGTCAGCCATCACAATAGTAAATTTCTGACTCATCTCATCCATTCACAGGCAAACACTTAAAAATGCAATTGATAAATTACACGAAAGATGTTAGGAACTTACACTGACTCAGTAAAAGATACGTGAGTAGTAAGTCGGCAAAAAGTCTTATTTTATTGTGATTCGTTTCTACAAAGAAACAGATTTTACAACAGTGGAATGACAATTGCCATCTTTATTTATACTAGGCAAAGTAATGCAAACTTAACACATAACAAAGAAATGTTTTTAAAAAATACAAGTATGGATAACTTGGGTTGTGTGTGTGTGTGTGTATATATGTGTGGGTATGTACATGCTCATTTTCCCAGACATTGAATGTTGAAACAGGTAGATCTGTCCCTAAAAATGAGTGAAAGACTTACTTATTTTCTTTTGTAAATGAACATAAAGAACTCTATTAACAATTAAATGAGACACTAATGCACTGAGAGGAGCCTATTCAAAGGGATTTATGTATCTTTTTTCTGAGTGTTATTTTGTTAATGAAACCACAATTTCAGTATGAAACTCAGTTGAAGCTATTTAATCCTCAAGTGCCCAGTTACTTCTGTTATGAGGATAAGAGGGACAAGAGCCTAAGGAGAGGGAAAGTTTCCCCTGATTTTACAGTATTTGACGATTCTATGATTTCAAAACAAAAAAGATGAATTGCCCCAGATTTACTCATCCTTGAACTTTTGGAAAACTTTGAGTGAATCTGAGCTAAGCTCTGAGTTTAGAATGAAACTCAAGGTAAGTTAAATATGGTTGCATTGCAAACAATTTGTATTGGCCCATTTAGAACCAAATTTAGAGGGATTGCTACACACCTTCCAAACACTGTGGAAAATAATATCTTAGCTCCATAGAATTTCTCTTTCAAAATACTTGTGGTTCCTAAGTCCATGTTTAGTTCTTAAGAATGTCTGTAACTTAAGAGCCATTTCCTCTCTGTCTTTTGGAATCTGCTGTTGTTTTGACCTGCACACATGGGTGTATTTGTTGACACTGACCACTATTCAGATAAATGCTTATCTAAACACATTATGCAGATATGATAAAAAGAAGTGTCCCTGTACCAAATATTTTCTTTCTCTAGCAAATGAGTTTGTCTTACAAAGCATGCTCTATTGCAGACTAATGTGTGTACAAATTTTTCAGATTACCTTATTGGTGCAGCTAACAGGTTTGCAGGAAATGTCAAAATAAACAGCAACCATTAGGCTGCTATTTTAGCTCAGCAGCAAGGTGCAGCTGTTGTTTACTGCCAATGCAGCTTGTATGTGAAATATTGTTGGCATCCTACAACAAGCTCAGTCTCACCGTTAACCATGAATCTTTCAATTAGAGGTTTCTTTGTAAATCTGTGCTTTTGTGCTTATAGCATTTGTAAGTAACCATTAGTCGGGCTACTTGTAATAGTTCCACATTACTGTGATGAATCCACTGAGTAAAAAAAAAAAAAAAAAGGCATCTACTGTAAAATAATTTGCCAGGTTGATTATATAAAGGGCTCTGCTACATTACCCCACATTCTAATTTGCTGAATTATAGATAACTGCTCTGCATAAAATGAAGCTAAGTAAATTATTTATATGGGTTCATGTCATACACTGTTTATTTGGGAATTTACTTTGTAAAAAAACTGCTGATATGAGAAAGCAAGTGAAAAACAAAATAGACATTTTCAAAATCTTGCTCTCAACAAATGCATAAGACAAACACCATGTTTCAATTTAGTGAAAGAATGATGCTTACAAAACATTGATGGTGCTATAAATGAAGAGGCTGAGTCAGCTGACTTGGGAGAAAGTGGGTGCAAGGTAATAAGGCAAATAATATAGCTGACTTAATAGCATGCTGCATTAGGGGCATAGCATACAGAGTACAACACTTAAGTAATCACAGTTCATTTCCTGTCAGGACTCCTGAAACTTCAAGTTGTCTAAGTGGTGAGTTCCCGAACTACAAAACAAAGGAAAACCAAGTTCAGCTCTGGAGTATGAATCTCAAGTCCACAAAGCAAATATATAATTTTAATATATTTTCCATATTGTAGACCTAGCCTGCACTAGAAAGGGTGCAGGGAGTCTGTGCTTCAGTGCGAGCCCTCAAGAGGAATTCTGGCTGACTCAGCAAGTGCATGTCGCAGTGACAATTCTGCCACCTATTTCAGGCGTGCAGCATTGAATGTCTGTTTTTGCTTGAGCAGCTTGCTGGTACCTGCGTAGACGCTAGCAGAGAGCAGCACGTGTACTCTCCAATGAGATTGTACACAAGCATTGGATGAAGAAGAAAGAGGAGGAGAGAAGGTCATCTTTTGTCTTCTCTCTGTTCTTATGCATCTGCCAAAGACCAGGCACAATCCTGCTCATATGTAGCATAATATGGGAAGATGGGAGAGAGCTGTGTGTGCATGTGAAGGGGCAGGGCTAACACTGGACAACATCCACAATATTCACAATAATACAATACACAATACCTAATATTCATCTGCCCATCTCACAGAGCTTCAGTATCATCTGAACCCCTTTCCACAATGACTCTGTCTCCTCTGAATGAAAATGTATCGCAAAATACTATTGCTTGGAAAGCCTTGAACCCATCACACTTGTAGGTATTCTTGAGTCCAAACACAAGTCATACTAGGTATGTTATGTGCAGTGGTTATAATGTTTGGTTTCTCCCAATTCTGGAAACAAACCCCCAAGCTTTAGAGATACTCATTCAAACTCAATGCACTGCCTCTCATCTGAAAATATCTGAAAACCTCTGCTCCCAGAAACAGTACTGGGCACTACGGTGTGAGGTCTGAGGTATCCCAGAATCGAGTGGTATAACCATGGTTATAAAATGTGCTGTGTATGCACTCCCCAGAGTGGCTCTGGCAACCAGGTCTATTGTGTAAACTCATTAAACCATTGAAAAGACAATTGAGACAATTGAACCATTTCATGCAAAATGTCTCCGTAGTGACTTCCTCACTAAATATTGATAGGCCCACCATGTGTCTGAGAGCAAGTTTGAAATAAATAGTCAAAGATGGCTACAGCCTAACTTGGTCTGTACCTACACTGGTTAGTGGTATCTAAACATTTTAGAAAGCATGCTACAGACTCTTTGTGGAGTGCTTATCTGTGGAATGGTTTTGTTGTCTAGCAGGGTGTTCAAATGAGCACAAATAAATGCCACCCACCTTTGTTAATGGTGAGGAAACTTGATGGGGCCAGCGGAAAAAGGGGGACAGTCCTAGTAGCAACGGAGGGACAATAGGTAGCTCCTCTCTCTGGGAGTCTCTGGCAGTGGTATCCATTGGCCACTGAGGGAAAGACATGCTGAATGGTCAGCATTCCTCAGCTCCTAGGATTTAGCCCAGTGTAGGAGCCACGTGGAGCCTCTTTCGGCTCCATTCCAGCAGCCCATCCTATCAATGCAAATTAGGAATGGAAACCCAGCCTGACAGATGCTGAAGGTCTAGCCAGTCACCTATTTAGGGAGTCAGGAAGGAATTTTTTCTCCCATGGGCCAATTGGCAGAGAACCAGGGAGTGTTTAAGTCTTCCTTGAAGCACCTGCAAGCCACAGAGAGTTAAGCAGGAGCGTGCTTAGCATCCAACTGAGGTACTAGGATGGAGTTGCTTATTTGTCACACCTTCTAGTTGGTTTCCAGTGCAGTTAAGAGAATAAAATCAATAGTTCCCAGAGGTAAAAGACCTGGGATTTTGGTGATGGGCCTTGGACTCACGTGACAGTACGAAACTTTGTGGCCTTTGGGTTGAGGTCAGACCTTGTGGCCCTCATGGGCCAAGCTCCCCACCCTCTTGCACTCTCTGTTCCCATCATGGTGGGGGGCAAGAGGGGAAGACTCAGAGCTGAGTCCTGAGGGGTAGGCTGAGGAGATCCTTCCCACGTTATGGGTTATATGGTAAGGAGCCTTGTAAGCTTGGTACAGGTTAAATGGTAAGGAGCCCTGGAACCGCTGCCCTGGAACCAATTAAATGTAGGGGAGTTTGGGTGATGGGCAAGTAGTGCCTCTCCCTGTCTTAATGTTTAATAAAAGTTGCAGCCTGCCACTTAATTCCATGCATGCATTTGTCCTTATTTTGCCACTGTGTCCACATTAATGCTCTACGTATACTGCACTGGTAAACCAAGCTTGAAAAGAACTTTTAAAGGCATTAGTTGGTTAAGTAAAGTATAAGCCATAGCATGGACAGAAATCTAGAGTGCAAAAATCAGGGCCTGAATCAAAGTCAATGGTATGTTTCCATTGAAATTAATGAACTTTGGACCAGGTAATCAGAAGGGAAGCAAGATCTTCTCATTGTGATTTGTGCTGCACAGATTCCTTTTGAGATATGAGAATATAGTATCTGAATGTATCACAGAATCTCTCCTAATAACAAGACTATGCAGTAGTAATGATCAAATGTTATTCCATATAAGAAGGGAATGAAAACTAAAAAAAATTTCCTATAGAATCCATTGGCATCATAAGACCCACACAAACCCCTATTCTTGCTTAATGTCTTAGACTTTTGGTTCTTGGTAGGAAGTACCAAGGGACAGCAATGTCTGATGCTGATCTCATGGGTGGTGGAAGAAAATGAACCATTATGAGAAAGCTCTGGCAGAAGGGATTTGAAAAGCTAGAACTTTTTTTGGAGAAAAATATTTATTGAAATAGATTATAAATGCTTGTACAGGTTTGATGCAAAAAATAACTCCTAACTTTATTCCTTAGGTTCATTTGCATTTACAAACCAAATAACCAAACAATTAATTCTGTGACCTAGACAAAAAGGGCAGTAAGAGATGGAAAGATCTTTTTGTTACATGCACATTACAGCTGATCAAAATCATTGCAAGTGATATTTTTGTCAAAAGTAAGGTTTCATTGACTACAAAAATACTCATTTTATATCTGAAATTTTGAAAAAAGAAAAATATTGACAATGGTTTAATTTTATTTTGTTTTGAAATAGTGGGAAAATCCCACTTCTTCCTTTTTTAAAAAATCTTTCCCACTCCACTCCCTTTTTTGCCCTCAGTGGAAAAAGTAAATGCTTTGAGAGAAGGTGTTTTCTCTTCACTTTCTCTCACTTTTTAATCTCCCACACACAGCTTTCTCCAGTGGCATTTATTTTTAATTAAAGGAAAGTGAGATCTTTTCCTTCCAAAATGAAAAATTTTACTTAGAAACATTTTGTCAAAAAACAAATCAGAAAGAGGTAATTTTTAAAAAGAAGTGAAACTTTCTTCTAAAAACAAAAGTAACCTCCCCACAACATATGCTTATCTCTGTGTCTAGCTCCAATGCATACCTTGTTAGTTCCTTTAATTTTTTTTAAATTTATAAATTACTATTATAATTTGAGGGAATAAAGCTGAGGATCAGGGCAGAGGTAGCAGTGTGCTATGGAAAGCTAATCCGAAAAGAGAGTTTTGAGCAGACATCTGAACGAAACAAGTGAGATCTCATGGCACAGAGTCAGGTAAAGTGGATGAGGTTTAATGTCACAGAGTGGTCTATCAGAGGAGATGCCTGAGGAAGTGCCATACAGTACCAAGTTGCTGAGCACACTGTGCCTTGATGGAATAGAATTGTAGAAGGCCTTAAAGGTGATCAAGAAGTAGTTTAGCTTGGGCCCTCAGGAATTTTTCTATTTCTCTTTGTCACATTTGCATCTTTTCTTCATTTTGCCAGTGTCATTAGACTTGATGGTTGAAGTCATTCCTAATTAACGAAAGTTACAAACCTACCCGTTTTGATGTTTTTCGGTCGTATTTATATATTTCTAACCCATTTCCTGGTCACCTAAAGTAAAATGCTTCTGCCAGATGTTTTCCATGAGCAACAAACATCTAATTATCAGACATTTGAAACAAAATTTTTGAGGACAGTTACTCACTTGCTGAGTTTAACCACAAAAATTGGATCGTTTTGATAGTCTTTGAATAGTTTGCTTTGGCAGCTGCACAAGTGCTTGTATATCTCTAGGAGTATGGATATAACATGCTGAAATGTGTATTATTTTGTGACAGTGGTTAAGAAAAATATAAGCAATGTTAAGAACTGGAAATGTGCCTCTGGCTCATTTTACTTGCTCTTTCCTTGTTTAGTTGATCTTAATTCCACCATTTGGGGTTTGTTTGTTTGTTTGCCATATTCGTCCTTTTTTCCCCTTCTCCAAGGTCTTATTTGCTTTAGCTTTATTCCCTATTAATTTGTTCCATGTGTTTGTTATCCTTTGTATCAAATAGTTTTGCCTAATCTGTAAATTGTATCCCCTAAGCTTTTTAGGCCTCCCTCTGCCTCTGAGAGAGACTAATTGTTCTCCTTGTGCTGTCTTGATCCCTTTCATCATTATTTTTCAAATTCTATATTGGGTAACTTCAAAATCAAATTTTTCCCCCATGGGAACCAGTTTTCTTAAACTGTTTTCATGATCTAGGTTCAGGTGACCATGTACCATCTTTGCTGCTCTACCCAGTACTTTCTCCAAGGCAACAATATTCTTCTGTGATGTAGTGCCTAGTGCTGGACTCAGTACTTCAGAGGACAACCTAATAAGTACCTTATACATCAGCAGTATCATTTCCGTGTTGAGTGTTCTATCCCACTCCTGCACAACCTATTATCAGCTTTGCCTTCTTTACTGCAGCTGTGCACTGGGCTAATAGCTTAAATTATTTCTCCACAATAACGGCCTAATCCTTTTTTCTTAGCAGTATGCTGGGTGAATTTTCCCAAGCATAGTTAGTGCCTTGCTCCAACACTAATTATTTGGGGCCAAATACTGTCCTCAGAGGTGTACAGACTGCTCCCATTGACCTTCCAGGGCAGAATCTGATTGATTGTATGCCTCTACTGATCTTTATTTGCCCAGCTATCTAAACAACCCTGTTCCTCATTACAGGACATGCATAGTTTAAAACAAGCATGGTGGATGTATTGACGAATTCTGAATAACTGGGACTGTGAAGCACACTAGTTTTTGTTTAGCAAGAGATCATCTCTACATTTTCAAAAAACTAAGTTTCACTCTGTTTCCTTTGAAAGACTTGTGAAATTCAGTCAACATTTTGATTAATCTGGTTCTGAATTTCAAGTTTTAATGAAGCCTGAGACCAGATTAACTTTCTGGGCCTGATCCAAAGCTCGGTGAAAATAATGGAGAAACTAAATGGGCTTTGGGTAAGGGTCTCTGTGCCTTCAGGTTTGCAAACGTTTTATACCACTATGTCTAGGACACTCTTTTCTTGAAAGCCCCTCCTTTGTATCTTAGCTCAAAATCAAGTTAAGCCTGAGTACATCCAATTTTAATTATAAAAGTCTAAAAATTTGAATTCATGATGGTGGTTTTTAATAAGGATGAAATACTAATTCAGATCAGAATCAGTGTTGTTCTCACTCCTGTCAAGATAATAATTTCTTTTTGTTTTACCACTACATTGTCAAAACATATGTGTCAAGGTTCTGGTCCTTAAACAGCGCCCCTCCAAGTGTTGCCAGGGTTGTATGCTCACTCCACATCCAGTCATTTCTGTGAGGGCACTCAGTAGCACTGTGCAGGGATGTAGTCTCAACCTGCTGGCTGAGTCCCTCTGGATGCTTACTCTGTGCTGTGTCACAGGAGAAAAAACAAGTGAGAGCAGGAAAATAAAAGAAGAAAAAGAAAATATACCATCAACCTCAGCTGGGCCACAGGCCTCTCTTCCTTCGCGGGGGACTGGACAGGCTGCAGTCTGGCTCAGAGTGTGCGGGTTAACCAGTGGTGGAGTATGGTACTACCTCCCTCGGCTCAGGGGACTTAAACACTCTTTTTAGGCAATTGAGCAGGCTCTACCCTCCATCAGGCCCTGCCCCTCCCTGGCAGCTGGGAAGCCCAGCATGCTGCTCTCCTTCCAGAACTGCCTGCAACTGGGCTGAGCTTCTCCTGATTGAGTTCTCTCTCCATTCTTGACACGACTTGCAAGTGCAGTGGGGGTGGTCCCACCTCAGCCCAGAGTACCTCCTTAATCCCCTTTTGTCCAGTGTGGCGTTTATGCACCAGTATTTACAAGCGTGATGGGGTGTAACAGAAACTGATGCATTGATGAAAAGTATCATATAGGCAAGTACAAATCAAACACTCCCATCAAGTTTATTACACATTAGTAATCTGCATGTAACCCAGATAACAAATGAAAAAAAAGTAACAATCAGAATAGTTACATGAATTACTGTGGATACCAGATAATCCCAAGCATATGGAAAAATTACTTTATGTATAAAAGGTGACCTTGAGAGGGTAGTGTCAGGATCATTTTACAATGATACGGACATCTATGAATAAGAATTTTATTATTAAGAGGTCTCTATGATGTCAGGCCCAGTCCTGCCGAGATGCTGAGTGCCATTGAGGCAACAGTATCTAAGGGTGTTCAGCACACACTAAGATCAAACCCATAACTTCCAAGGGCATTGTGTCTTATTTTTCTATGAGGTTTTATCACATGGTAGGGCAAAGTAGCTGTACAGCATATTTTGTGTTTAAACTGTAAATACAGTTTATTGTTTGAAAACTGATTTATGTAAAACTTCCCATATATTTACTAATATTGAGGGACTACATTAACACTGGAGCAATTAACACAAACAGCCTCCTTTAACTGAGCATGAACCCATGTAGGCTGGTGATAAATGTTTGAGACAGCATGAATAAAAATAATTTCTCACAATTAATCACAGCTAAGATTAAGATTGGACATATTTCAGCCTGGCAGTCGAAGAGTTGGATTCTGAGCTCACAGCACCATTGCAGCTCAGTTATGAGCAACGGGTCTTTGATTGCTATCATGGCATATTATGCTATCATCCTTCAGGTTCTTTCTGTTCAACTTTAAAACTCCTGTTTTCACATGCCTATAACCTAGTAGTTAAGCAAGTTGTTAATATCACAGTCTCGTCATTTAAATATGACTTACTTTCATCTCTTAGACTTATTTTGGGGAAAATTTAGTTTATTATAAAACTTTTTATCAGTGCAATCAGTAGAATGTAACTGTCATGAGACTCTGTTTCTGCTCCTTACAAGTTTCTATATACTCTCCTTGCATGCAAGGTCCAGCAGCCATTTTGTTCCCTGAATTCAATGAAGA
Organism: Chelonoidis abingdonii; assembly: GCF_003597395.2. NCBI lineage: Eukaryota > Metazoa > Chordata > Testudines > Testudinidae > Chelonoidis > Chelonoidis abingdonii. The sequence continues at coordinate 53,507,277 of NC_133778.1, read as the reverse complement.
TTGTCAAAGGAGATAGGCACATTCACAAAACACACAATAAGACTAGTTCCGATATAACATTTTCTTGGGCGGCGGGTGAAGCTTCCTCTTGGAAGCTTCTCTTCTGGCTAAGACCATGCCACCATTCACTGCTTTCAGCCCCCGAACCCCCCTGTGGCCCTGGCTGGGATGGGGATGGCCGAGAGATTGGCCCTGGCCAGAGATGAGCTCTCAGCCCTAACCAGGACCACGTTTGTATGTCTGTAAAAACATAAATATTGAATATATAGACATCTATGCCACTGTCTAACATCAAAATAAAATACATGAAAGATTAAATGTTGAGATTGGACCGAGTCACAAAGTTTTGATTTTCTTCTTAGGGTATTTGGCTCTATCTTAGAGAAATGAGTATGGGCTGCTAAATCTGAGAAGATCTGCATCTACACTATGCGTATGGTGTCAAGTATCAGAGTGGTAGCAGTGTTAGTCTGGATCTATAAAAAGCGACAAAGAGCGACTAACAGACATATTGGAACATAAGCTTTCGTGGGTGTTTAGTGGTTCCAGTTCTTCACTCCTTTTTTTCTTCTTATATGGCTATAGAATACTTTACCATTGGTTTTAATTCCTTTTGCAAGGAAGGTCTACCTCTACTTGGCTTTTGGCAGTTCTCACATTATCCCTACACTTTCTAAGCTCCAAGAGGTAGCTTTCCTTGCTGATCCCTCCCTTCCGCCATTCCTTGCAGGCTTTCTGCTTTCTCTTAATCACCTGCCTGAGATGTTTGCCCATCCAGCTTGATCTGCAATCTTTCCCTATGAATTTTTCCCCTTGCTTTGGGATGCAGGCTTCAGACAGCTTCTGAAAATTTGACAAATAAATTCACTGCCTCCTCCACATCTACCTTAATTCTACTCCTTTACTCTCAGTTTACTCGCTTATCCTCCATCTTCTGGTGGGATAATCAGACTATACAGTTGTCACATGACAACTTCCATGTTGCATGAATGATTTATAGTAGTATTTTGTATCATGTTCTCTCTTGCGCCTTCCTTTCTGGTCCATGTTAGGCACAGTGATATCTGAGGGCATCCTGCAAGATGCCTTATGTTATGTGGGAGATGTGCCAAAATGTGCAAAGGGAAATGGGGAAAAAGGTAATTTTTTTGTAAAATTAATCTGGATCTGTATCATGGCGTGGCACCAACACTGGTTGAGTGAATGAGGTAGAATGGGGTGGAGGGGGACGGTGGCTTTTGTGGACCATATGCATTGGGTAATACAGTAGAACCTCAGAGTTACGAACATTGGAGTTACAAACTGACCAGTCAAGCACACTTCACATTTAGAAGCAGAAGTACACAATCAGGCAGCAGCAGAGACAAAAGAAAAAAACCAACCCCTAAATACAGTACACTACCGTGTTAAACATAAACTACAAAAAAAAAATGGGGGAGGAGGGGAAGCAGCATTTTTCTTCTGCATAGTAAAGTTTCAAAGCTGTATTAAGTCATTGTTCAGTTGTAAACTTTTGTAAGAACAACTGTAATGTTTTGTTCAGAGTTATGAACAACCTCCAGTCCCAAGATGTTTGTAAGTCTGAGGTCCTACTGTACATGAGAAGTTGTGGTCTCCAGTCCATGCTGTGAGGAAAGGAAACCATGCAATCTCTAATTTCTAATTACAGCGGGCCAGTTTCTTACACTTTTCCTTCACTCATTGAATAGTACTTTGGTGCTTGAGTTAGTTCCAAGGTGGAGTTAAAGTACTACTTTACATGAGAAAGGATGTCAGTATGAATGGTTTCAGATTCACAGCATGTAGAGTTTTTTCTTTGGGTTAGTGGAGGCCTGAGGCCGGCAGTGGAATGTTAGATTATTAGGCAGGGGATGATAGTAAAAGTGAGAGAGCAAAGTTAAGGATCGCATTGGAGTAAGCGGGAGCAGTAAGGAGCACAGCTTCCATTCCTCTGCCTTGGGAAGCATCTCTGCATCCCCATCACCACCCTACCTCAGCTGGTGTGGTAAGAGTTCCTGTTATTTTTCAATCCACTTTAACCACTGGTTGGAAGTTGAGCATTTCCAGATTTTTGGGACCTATAAGTTTCTTTAATTCTACTGACTTTCACACACTTACATTTTAACTGTAACCTCAAATGTCTTGATGTTCAAATGTTTGTTTGTTTTTAAATAACTATAACGTTCTACTTAAGCTTGTCTTGAAGATATTTACATTACAGCCCATACTCCTTACATGATTTTTTTTTCTGCCAGGAAATTTGTGTAGATTATGTACACTGTACACACACAAAGCACACTACCAGTACTACCAAATAAATGCACTAATCTCATAAAGATTTTTTTAAATACTAAATTAAGTTGCAGACAATGGATTATGCTCTTGGAAATGAATCACTATTTTTCATTGACTACTCTTAGAGTAAGAGAAATGTCTTTATTGGGGGGAAAAAAATCAATGTTTCATTACTCGAAAACCTTGCTGTGATGAGAATATTTCTTGGCTCTTGACACCTCATTAAGCTTATTTAACAACTGTAAAATCCATTTGCTTGCCCTGTGCTCACATGGAGATAATCTTAAAAGGAAAGTGTTGGTATCCAGAAAAACAGAGTAATATAACATTTGTCTTCCAAGAGCATATATAGAAAAGCAATAAGTAAATATAAAAGTAGAAAATAAAGTTGACTATTAAAACAACTAAGCATCAGTGTGTCATACCTTTACGCACACGCGTTACTTCCTAAGTAGTCCTATTGACTTCAGTGGGACTGCTCATGGAGTAAGGTATTTCTGTGCAAATCAGGGTACCACAAGCTTGCTCTAAAATTAAACATAATTATCTATATTTTAATTAGAGTTGGTCAAAACATTTCCACAAAGCTTTCTTTTTGGTGAAAAATTGTTTTTTTCTAATAAACTTTTATAGAAAATGTTTCATGGAAAAGTTTTGTTTTGATCATAATTTTCTTCTTTTTTTAAAAATACACTTAAAACCAGGAAAATATCTTTGCATTTTTTTAAATAAAACTGCATTTTTAAAATTTGTTTAATTAATTTTCTAGCCGGCTGTAATTTTAATGTTATATATTCATTTAATGCATTGTGTGTGGACAACACAGTCATTTACATTTTATTTGTGGTAAAATACTGTCAATACCATGTAAATAAGTTTTCACCTATAAGCATATTTACAAGTTTTCTTCCCCTTTGTTTCATAAACAAAATACAAAAAGCAACTTCCAAGGGAAATAAATGTATCATTTCCATTTATTGTACATCCCTGTGTAAGGCAGAAAGTATTTAAAGTAGAGCTAGTCAAAAATTTGACTTTCCAAGGGAAATGTTAATTTAACAAAATTTTATTTTGAAAAAAAATTTAAAAAGAAGCATTTCAATAATGTTGAAACATTGTTTTTACATTTTCAGAATGGAATGGATTGATTTTTTTCATAGACATGTTTTCCAGGACATTTCGAAATTCTGTGTTTTCATTCTCATTCAAAACAAAATCAAATTTCAAAATTGTAGAATTCAGGGGTAGAAAGACAAAAATAATCCTTTAAGATGGAGTTGCCAGATGTTGAGAGAGACACTGGCAGCTGTGGCTTGTTAGGCTGTTGGGAGGTAGAATTGGGGGTTGTTATAATCATGTGGGGGAAGTAATACAAAGGAAGCAGATACTCCCATGAAGGTGAAGGTAGAGAGAAGTGAGCTTCATGAGGGAAAGCAGCTGCTTTTTCATCTTCTCCTCCTCCGGACAGGCCTGAACCAGATCCTGACTAAGGGAAAGGAGAATTTGAGGGATTATTCGTCTGTCACAGACTGATGATGTCGTGGTATCCTCACACACTGAGGACACCCCCATTGGGACGGGAACCCCAATTATTCAGTAGAGGCAGGTTATAATAATGGGGATTACTGGGAGAACCACACAATGTGCTAAGCAGGAAGGTTGCAGACCTATCAAGGCATCTAGATAGACTTAGGTCTATCTAGGTGTCCCAAGAAGGAGCTGGTGGCAGTGATATGTGTAGGTACCAAAGACACAGGGAAAGGTATGAAAAAGTTCCTGGACACCAAATTTAGCCTGCTAGGTAAGAGATTACAGTTCAGTGCCTCCATGATAGTATTCTCTGAATTACTTTCTAGTTCCAAGCATAGGGCCAGTTAGGCAGAACTGCAAGGTCTTAATGCATGGATGAGATGGTGTTCGGTGGAAGCACATAGGTTTATTGGGAACTGGGGAACATTTTGGGAAAGGAGCAACCTACACAGGAGGGATGGGCTCCACTTAAACCAAAATGGAATCAGATTTCAGGCATGTACAATAAAAAGGTCATAGAGGAGTTTTTAAAGTAAGGGCTAGGGGAAAACTGAGAGGTGCACAGGAGCACACTTCAACCAGAGACATTGCTTACGGGAGAATTTATTAAAGGGGATACTCTATAACCTACTAAAGAGGAAAGGAGAGAAGTTGATAAAGTACAGGTAGGAACTGAAGAGAAACAGCCAAAACAAAAAAGTCCCATTCTATTTCATCAGATAAAGGCAGACAACTAAATATTGGCAAAATTTATAAATGCTTGTACAGACATGCTAGGATGTCCAAATACTAAGATGGGTGAACTAGACTGCCTGATATTAAATGAGGTTATTGATACAACAGGCATTACAGAATCTTGGTGTAACGATGATATAAAAATTCTGGACATCATTAATGACTGCTTCTTGAAGCAGCCAGTCTTGGAATCTATAAGCGACAATTCTTGATTTAGTCCTAAGTGGAGAACAGGATCTTGTCCAAGAGGTGAATATATCTGAACCATTCAGTAATAACAACCATAATGTAATTAAATTTAACATCCTTATAGGGGGGGGGGGGGATGCCAAAGAAACATACCACAGTAGCATTTAACTTCAAAAAGGGGAACTACACAAAAAAATGCAGAAGCTAGTTAAATTGAGATTAAAAGGAATAATCACTAGAATAAAATGCCTGCAAGCTGTGTGGAAACTATTTTCAAAGAGGGTCAAAATAAATATATACCTGAAATCAAAAGGAATAGTTAGATGATTTTTAAAAAAGCCACCATGGCTAAACAGAAGTCAGAGACAAAAAAACATCCTTTAAAAATTGGAAGGCAAATCCTACTGAGGAAAATAGAAAGGAATATAAGCTCTGGTATATTAAGTGTAAAATTAGAATTAGGCAGTCCAGAAAAGAATGTGAAGAGCACTAGGAAAAGATAAAAAAAAAGTGTGCTGTTATTTTTTGTAAATGTATAGCAGAAGCAAGAAGCCTATAAAAAAAATCAGCGGGGCTACTGGACAAACAAGGTGCTAAAGGAGCACTCAGGGAAGACAAGGGTGTCACAGAGAAACTAAATGAATTGTTTGCAATGGTCTTCACTGCAGAGGATGTGAGGGAGATTACCACATGCAAGCCATTCTTTTTAGGAGAGAACCATCCCAGATTTCAATAGGGGAGGTTTTGGAGCAAATTGATAAATTAAAAAGTAATAAGTCACCAGATGGTATTCACCCATGTAGTCTAAAGGAACTCAAATATGAAACTGCAGAACTACTGAGTGTGGTATGTATCACGTGAATGGAGGATAGCTACTGTAACACCGGTTAATTTTTAAAGACTCCAGAGGTGATCCTGGCAATTATAGATCAGTAAGCCTAACTTTAATACCAAATAAACTTGTTGAAACTATAGTAAAGAACAGAATTATAGATGAACACAACATTTTGGGGTACAGTCAACACAGCTTTTGAATAGGTAAATCGTGCCTCACCAATCTATTAGAATTATTTGAGGGTCTCAACAATCATTTGGACAAAGGTGATCCATTTGATATAGTATACCTGGACTTTCAGAAAACCTTTGGTGTGGTCCCACACCAAAAGCTCTTAAGCAAAGTAAACAGTCATGGGAAAAAAGGGAAGGTTCTCTCACGGATCAGTAATTGGTTAAAAGATAGGAAACAAAGGGGAAGGAATAAATGCTCAGTTTTCACAATGGAGAGGGATGAACAGTAAGATCCCCTGAGAATCTATACTGGGACCTGTGCTATAAAACATATTCGTAAACAATCTGGAAAATTGGGTGAACAGGGGAGTGGCAAAATTTGAAAATTACTCAAGATAGTTAAGTCCAAAGCTGACTGCAAATAGTTACAAAGGGATCTTACTAAACTGGGTAACTGGGCAACAATTGGCAGATGAAATTCAGTGCTGATAGTGCAAAGTAATACACCTTATAAAACATAATCCCAGCTATACATACAAAAGGATGGGACTCTATATTAGCTGATACCACTCCAGAAAGATCTTGGAGTCATCATGGATAGTTCTCTGAAAACATCTGCTCAATGTATAGCAGCAGTCTAAAAAGCCAACACTGTTAGGAATTATTAGAAAAGGAATAGATAATAGGAAAGAAAATATTATATTGCCACTATATATCCATGGTACATCTGTACCTTGAATAGAATAAAATTGGAAAAGGTTACCAACAAGGCAATAAAAATGATTAAGGGTTATGGAATGGCTTCCATACAAAGAGAGATTTAAAAAGACAAGGATGGTCAGCTTAGAAAGCAGATAACAAGGGAGGGATATGATAGAGGTTTATAAAATCACAAACGGTGTAGAGAAAGTGAATAGGGAAGTGTAATTTATCCCTTCACATAATGCAAAAACTAAGTGTCACCCAATGAAATGAGGCAACAGGTTTAAAACAAACGTTAAGGAAGTACTTCTTCACAAGATGCACAGCCAATCTGTAGAACTTATTGCCAGGGATGTTGTGAAGGCCAGAAATATAATGGGGTTCAAAACAGATCTGGATAAGATCAGAGAGAATAGGTCCATCCATGGCTATTAGCCGAGATGGTACAGGATGTAACGCCTATGCTCCAGTGATGGCTGGCAATCACATTCCAGAGGGCAATCCTGTTTGGTAGGTAATGACTCTGATTCTGCTTTGAGAGTGTATTTATAGGAACTAAATTCTTTCTTTATATAGGTTTTGCTTCCTAAATATAGTATGTATTCACTTTTACCTGCACTGTTTCAAAATGAAATTAATATCCTGCCTAGAGAGAGAAGAAAATAATCAGAATGAGAAAAGAAGATATTTAATGCTTAGGAACCTTTTATGAAAGAAGAAATATAGAAAATGTATAATAAAGGCCCCAGACAATATTCTTTTCATTTAAAGCAAGGACTAGAGTTATACTGATTCCTCCTTGAATATCCTTTTATAAATTCAAAACTGTACAACTTGTAAATGATTCTGTAGTACATTGTAGTTCTCTTGGAACTGAAAGATAGCACTGGGGAGAACCAGGCAGACAAGCATGCTACAGTTCAGCCAGCTGGCAACTCTCTCAATATATAATCTCTGAGTATAACTGAGATATTTGCTTTTGATTTAAAACAGGGATTTTTCTCAATCTGTCAAAATTAATAAAAATTAGAAATTAGCTATTTTAACACTTATGGGTATGCTACATTAAGTGCAAGGAAGTGGAATAATATAAGTCATGTCAAAGTTAGACTCAGGACTCACAGTTTGTCAGACCACTCTGTTTTATTAGCACAGCGCTCTGCTAATACACCCAGATAATGTGAGCACCATACAAGACACAAACTATCTTATTTATACAGATAAAAGGGCAGGAGTTTAGACAAAGGGACAAAGAAAGCAACAGACAGGAAAAACCACCTGCTACACAGCATGCATATTCCATGTCCTTACTGATTGGTATCGATCTAAGGCTAATACTTTTCCAATTGCCCTTAAACGGTGCAATTGTTCTTTGCTAATGTCTGTGTTCCTGACACCTGGATTGCAACATTCCAACAATTATACTTAAAAGTGCAGACAACATTTCTTTAATCCATTCTTATTTTTACAATATAATTAATTCTACTTTCACAGTCAGAATAATTCAAATACCCTGAATGAAGCCCATAAGCAAGTTATTTATTTAAGGCTCTGCACGAAAAAGAGGTATTAGTTTTTTGCTATTGCAAGTGGCATTTTAGGGACAGGATGTGCCTGGTTCCTGTATGGGCATGCAAGGCAAATAGAGGATGCAATAAATCTGTGTATATGCAGAAGTCAGACACTTGAGCAAACCTTGCACTTTCCCCTGGGTCTCCATGGAGTTCCCAAGGTGTGTCAGTGGATGTTCGCCACATAGGAGCTCTGGGAGGTATTATACTCATCTAACCCACACACCTTCTGGGTGTGGTGCTTTGTCCCACTTTGTGGCACTGAGACCACTAGAGAGAGAGATTAATGAGTCTGTTCTATAGACTTAGCTAACAGCCATATGGCTTTTAGCTCATGCATTTAGTTCCAGAGATCCCAGGTTCGATCCTGCCTGCCAGTTACCAGAGTCTGTCAGTGTTACACCAACACACAAAACAGTGGGTAGCATGTGAATTGTTGGGATAGGGATTTGCTGCTATGACCAAATGGGAGTCCTCTTTTGTGAAAAGTTGGTCGACATTATTCTGAATGGTGTCAGTAAGTTGGAGAAATTCTTCTTTTTTTCAGTGAAGTTGCTCCATATTTGGACCATGTAAATTGTAGGAGAATTTTGACACACAAACTTTAACCACAGGGTATAAGGTCAACAGCAATCACAGTAATTAGTGCACATGCTGAGAAGTGTAATGCAAAACAAAGATTCTAAATTCAGATGGTAACCTGCAGGGTTTTGTTATGATATCACACTAGAAAATTAATAACCATGAGCTGTATTTGCTGATTACTGCAGGCAGTCACAAAAGAAGGGCATGCTAAGCCAGATCCTTGCTGAATTGTTATCCCATAGGCCTGCTGGTCTCTTCTGGTGAAAAATATGAAAGAGACTCAACATCTCAGAGCCATGTCCCAAACCCAGTGTTGGAAGTGGAGCCAGCTAGAGATCTCTAGAAAAGTCTTCTAAGGCATAACATGCAGCTGGATGGGGACCCAGGACTGTGACAATTTTGTAAAAGTTTATGGGACACAGAGAGCTGTGACTCTTTCAATACATTGCAATAAGAAAGGGCTGTAACTACCCAGTGAACTATCATTTGCTGTTTAAATCCCATCTCATATGCAATGGGAACAATGTTAAATGTTCCGAACTAAGTATTTTATTTCTCCAAAATAATAACAAATTTGTAAGCCTTGATTTTTCCTGGATCCTGGAATTGACTCGGCATAGGCAGACCCCAATGCCCGAGTAGAGCCCATGCAGATCTACTTGCAGTAAGTGTATACGTATGTAGCATAAGGATGACTACAGTGTAAGAGACTATGACATATTGGGGTGCAGTCCAGACTATTCAGTGGCATTGTCACTGCCTTTCCTGCAAACTTGGGTGCCTCAGAATGCATTTCTGCTGTAACTCCCAACATGGGCCCCTCAGAAATAGTCAAACAGTATGAAGGTCACACCCCAACTGTGTGTGTTAGGGTGACCAGACAGCAAATGTGAAAAATTGGTATGGGGTGGGCTTAATAGGAGCCTATATAAGAAAAAGACTCAAAAATTGGGACTGTCCCTATAAAATCAGGACATCTGGTCACCCTAGTCTGTGTATAGTTGCAGCCTGCCAGCACCCTCCAGTCACACAGTCTTCAATATCACTTGTATGGTGACCCCAACACACTCCCAGTCCCAGATTTTTCTCTAAAATCATGTATTCTCCACTGTTCAGCCCTCTCTTGAACAGCCAGTTATTATAGGTCTATTGTCCCTATAAGGGATCAGTATACAACAGTTTGCTACCTTAATAGGAATTACCAAACAATTCAGTTTAAACACAACACTGAATTAGTTTTTATTAAAGAATAAAACAGGTTCATTTAACTACAAAAAGAAAGGCTTTAAGTGAGTACAAGTGTAAGGCATTATAGTCAGAAATCTTACCAGAGAAATAAAGATAAAACATTTTCTAGTAGCCAAAACATAACAAGCTAGACTTCATTCAAGGTAAAATCCTTAGCCCTGTTGCTAGGAACATGTGGTAATCAAATTCTCAGGCAAGCACCCTTCCTAAAGTCCAGAGGCTGGTTCCTTATATCTTTTCAGGAGAGAGAGAGAGAAAACACTTAAGGTATTTTATCCCTCCCCTTTATAGTTCAATCACCCATTGAAATGTATTTTCCTGAGGTTTCCCCTAGATAAAGTTCCTATCAGCTGTGAGGATGGTGAAAGAGGTTCCATGTTGATGATTCTTAAAATTCAAACTGATCTGTTCCTGCTCTCCTTCATTGCCAAAGAATGGCCACTTGACAGATGATTGCCAATCAACAATAACACCTAGAAAGGTGTCAGCTTGTCCTTTGTCTTTGAGAAACCGGTTTATCCACTCTCCAGATTTGTCTGGTAAGCACATTTCAGTAGTTACTTCCACGTATGTTCATAACTTTACATATAATGTTGCTAAATGTGTTTCACCTTGATATTATTGACCAGTGAGTTTACTTATCAAATGATACCTCATGAGGCATACTTTTTTACAAAGTTTATTACAGTCGTGTGCAGGGTGTGAACATAGAGGGTACATGTGATCACAGAGACTATATGGTAGAAAATCAAATTATTGGTGACCAGAGTTTATTATCAGGTAATTATCTGAGAAGTCGTGGAGGACAGGAGAGATCACAGAGGACTAGAAAAGTGCAATTAGAAAACCTATCTGTGAAAAAGAGAATAAGGACAACCCAGGGAATTATAGACCAGTCAGCTTAACTTCAGTACCTGGAAAGAAAATGGAGCAAATAATCAATCACCTAGAAGATAATAAGGTGATAAGTAATAGTCAACTTGGATTTGTCTTGAACAAATCATGTCAAACAAACCTAATATCCTTCTTTGACAGAATAACAAGGCTTGTGGATGGGGAAAAGCCAAAGGTGATGTATCTCAATGTTAGTAAGGCTTTGGATACTGCCTCATGCAACATTCTCATAAGAAAAGTAGGGAAATATAAACTAGACAAACCTACAAGACTAATTGGAAAATATACTAAAAGTAATTATCAATGGTTCACAGTCAAGCTGGAAGGGCATATCAAGTGGGGTCCTGCAGGGATGTGCCCTTGGTCCAGTTCTATTCAATGTCTTCATAAATAATTTAGATAATGGCACTGAGAGTACACTTATAAAGTTTGTGGATGATATCAAGCTGGAAGGGGTTGCAAACACTTCAGAGGATAGGATTAGAATTCAAAATGATTGACAAACTGCAGAAATGGTCTGAAATAAAAAAGATGAAATTAAATAAAGACAAACACAAAGTAATACACTTGAGAGAATAATAGGAAATGACTGCCTAGGAAGGAGCACTGCAGAAAAGGAGTGAGGATAATAGTGGATCGCAAACGAAATATAAGTCAATAATGTAACACTGTTGCAAAAAAAAACCCAGACATTGTTCTGGGATGTGTTAGCAGTAGTGTTTGTAAGCAAGACATGAGAAGTAATTCTTCCACTCTGCTCAGTACTAATAAGGTCTCAACTGGAGTATTGTTCCCGTTCTGGGCGCCACATTTCAGGAAAGATGTGGACAAATTGGGGAAAGTCCAGTGGAGAGCAACAAAAACAATTAAATGTCTAGAAAACGTGACCTATGAGGAAAGATTGAAAAAAAATTAGCTTGGGGTAGTCTGGAGAAGAGAAGAGAGGGAGGACATAACTGTCTTCAAGCATGTAAAATGTTGTTATAAAGACAAGGGTGATTAAACTGTTTTCCTTGTCCACTGAAGACAGAACAAGAAATGATGGGCTTAAATTGCAGCAGTGGAGATTTAGGTTATACAATAGGAAAAACTTCCTAACTGTCAGGGTAGTTAAGCACTGGAACAAATAACCTAGGGAGATTGTGGAACCTCCATCACTGAAGGTTTTTAAGAAAAGGTTAAACAAACACCTTTTGGGGTAGATAATATCTAGTCCTGCCTCAGTGCAGGGGACCACACTAGATGATGAACTATCAAGGTCTCTTTCAGTCCCTCATTTCTATGATTCTTGTTCTTATTCTAACATCAGTAATTAGGATGGGCATTAACACATACACAATTAGGCCAGATGTAAATTTATGTCACAGGCAAAATGAAATCTTTGTCTACAAAATGGCCTTTCATCTTGAAAAACTAGTGGGGGAAATCTGACAGTTATAGTTTTAACTAACATGTTTGATCACATCTAAAAATAATATTTACATAACCCTCCTTGCCTGAGTCTCCTCAAGTGACTTCAACTTCCTTGCTCAGCTATATTAAAATTTGCTAACACAGTGGAATTTTAGCAGATTTTGTTTCCTAAAAAATTTGTGTAGTGCAACCTTAGATGCAACAGTAAGACCACATTTATTTTCTCTTCTGCCCTAAATAAAATATATGGGATACAAACTACCCACCAGCAGTTTATGGATACAGTATACACTTTTTAATTACCTTTGATAACTAAATAATATTACCTCTGTATTTGTGCTATACCTCAGCAAACACTTGGAGTAATTTACTCATCTGGGGCATTATTGGAAAGGGCAACCAGTGTGATAACAAAATATGTCTGGTATTGTCTGTTTTATTACTCCTTTAGCCACAGTAGGCACCTCTCTGCAAAAGTATGCAAATGCACTAACCCTCTAATTTCCAGATCTAAATTGACATATCAAGTAGTTATGTAGTTAAATAATTTAAACACACAAATGCTCAATGGAGGAGCAAGTGTGAATGTCTTAATGCATTCATATTTTGGCAGATACAATTGTGCCAGATGGTAGAAATTTGGCCCCGAGTGTACAATGTACTTCTGCAGGAGAATGCTAATTGCATGATATGAGGAGTTTCTCTGTTGAATGAAAACTAATGACCATTGCCATACTGCTCCATACAAGAAAGGAAATGAAAATGAACCAAGTCACAAACTAGTAACAGTCTTACTGCTAGGCATACAAAATTTACAGACAACCAGTTTGCCTTCCTGCCATGTTTAAGTAGTTTTGGAGTAAAAAAAATCTGCCAGCTGTGAAAGATTTGGTATCCACTGCCCTACATGAACATCAGCATAAACACATTATGGGAAAGAATTATCAGTGCTCAGTGCAGGGAAGTGCATCTCATGCTCCAAGCCTTTACTGGATATATTTTGCTTCGTCCCCACATAAACCAGCTCTGCTCCACAAGCTGTATGTGTGTGTGTATACACATGCTGGAAGAAAAGGTGAGAGCTTGTCTCCTCTCTGTTCTGTGTAGAGCTACATACCTCTGGGAGCGCTCAAGGGAGCAGTCCCAACATTCTTTTCTCCATTTCTGACAGGCACTTGCATGAGGCACACAGAAGAAAATAGGCTCTTTCTGCTCGCCTGTGCACCCATTTAAAGACGTGTGAAGGGGTGTTCACCTTACACTGTCCCCTCAAGGAGTTAAGGGGCCAATTAACTGCCTAGGCTGCACCTGGAAGAGAAGCCAGGGCACAATGAGGACTAATTAAAGAATGAAGCTCACCTGGACAGGAACAGGCAAGGCTGATATAAAGCCAAGTAGCTGATTACAGAAAAAGGCTGTAATCATTTTCTCTGAGGTTAGGAAGAGAGGGGCATTTGGTGTGAAGGGAAGTGCATACCTAGAGGGAGGAGGAGGAGGAGCCTGATAAAGACAGTGTAAGCAGCAGTAAAGTGGGAAACAAAGCAGACCTTAACTGTTAGTTGTAGGGTCCGTGGGCTGGAACCTAGAGAAGAGGGTGGGCCTGAGTTCCCGTACCAGCCACTGAGGAAGTAGCACCATAGAGGAGCAGTGAATTTGAAGAGTTCCTGGGATGACTGGTACAGAGAGACTTTGGTGCACATAGCCCTGGAATGGGAAAACTACAGTGAGCTGGCCAGAGGGCCAAGCCACAAAGAGGGAGTAGTCAAGTCCTGAGAGAAAGATCATGTGAGCACCTGCAGAATGAAGTGTCAGACTGGCAGACCTAGTCCCCAGCTGTGGCCACAAGTAGTTGCTCCCCAGGTGAGCACAGCACCCCATGCCAGTGTGTCAGAATGGGACCATGGATTGAACCTATGTAGGCCAAGTCTCTGCCTACCAACATGAAAGAGGAGGAAATACTAGGCATGCACCTGCAGAGATGAGGAAAAAGACTGAGCAGGAAAAGAAGTAAACTGGTCTTATGTCTGCTTCAACCTCTTTGTGCCTGAGGTCACGTACAAAGTCTGTGCCAGGAAGATAACTCCAAGCCCCAGTTCTGTGACTAAGACTTCCCATTAGTACTTTAAAGATCTTTTCCCCCCTTCCTTAAAAGTAAACTTCAGCAAATGAGTAATGAGGATATTACACCACATATACCTCAGTCTGAAATTTAAGACCTTCACTTCTGAAACTGCTGTGAAAGAAAACTACTTTACTAGGAAGGAATTCTGCAAATCTTTTACCTAGACTGCCTAACCCATCTTCCACATTGCAAATACTCCTGCTATAATGTGCTTCATTATTCACTGCAGGATCCAGTTCAGAATGTGCTATCCTAGACCCAGTGCTGTGAGAAGCAACCCTCACTGTGATACTAATGTGCATTTTCACTGTGTAAGGATTACAAAACCAAACCCCTTGTTTTCAGAACCATCCACACACTTAGTGCAACAGATTTCAAAGACCTTGTGACCCTCTGCATCTCATCCTGGATTCTGCCATTCAGCTAGCACTTATTTATTTGTATTATTATAGCACCTAGAAGTTCCAGCCATAGACTGGGATCTCATTGTGCTAGGCCGTGTGCAAACACATCACAAAAAGATGGTCTGTGTCCCAAGGAGTTTATAATCCTCAGCACACACTAACCTTCTCTTTGCCCTTCTACATCCTGATGGCAATGCTACAGCCTTCCCCTTGAAGATCTTGTATTTTTTTCTGCCTAACCATCTTATTTGAAATCTTGTATTCCCCTCCCTGCCCCCCCCTGCCTATACATCCTGGCTCCTCTTTCCTTGTGTGATTATTGCTATTTTTTTTAATTCTGTAAAACATTTGGGGTAATGTTTTTGTTACATTCACTGTACAAAATACATTTGCAAATATAGTGAATAAGGGGCTCTACTGGACCCTTCAGCACATTTCTTAGAGTTGTAACGCAGCTTTCTTAAGGATTAAAAAAGGTGCATCAGAAATGATTAGACTATAGGAACATGCTTTGATATAAGAACAGTAAACTGAGATACGAGACTAACACAGTCAATAGTTTGTAAGTTTAAAAACAAGGGCATATTATTTATACTAGACCTACATTATTATATTTAGAATAAAGAGGCTTCCATACAAGTAATTTGCTGATCATTGTTAGTCAGGGTCAGGAGCCAGCCAGCTGCATTTGGAATTAACTGCCAGCTGTAGAATGAGTTATCAGAAAGCCCAGCTGACATGGCGATACAACACCCCACCCTTGATTATACTGATTAGTGTAAGAGAAGCAAATCCTCATGAGTGTAGGAGGCATTCTCTGGTAATAAGCTAGCCTAATGATATCTAAAGGGTTATTATTATACACATCCATGATGTGCTTACTAATGTCTCTTGTGATAACACACTGGATCCCAAGAATAAAATCTGTTATGCTGGTGAAAGGACCAGCAGTAGGTGCCAAGGGAGATTAAAAAAGAGAGAGAGATGGGCAGTATGTTGGAAGTACAAACTTCCTATCCCAAATGTGAATCATAACATATTACCTGTTTCACACCTCATTACTTACCTGCAAAAATTCAAAGCAGGATTTCAAGATACAAATGATGCAACCTCCTTGGAAATACTATTTTTTTCCATATCACTAAACAGAGATTAGCATTGCAAGTCATACACTTTGCTTAAATTGTCTCAAGTAGGCCTCTGCATTTGCAAATAGTTTGTAGCTATTTTAGTTTTTTTAAGGCAAATGCAATTTGCAGACCATGTCCTCTCTGCAGTTTGCCACTTCATAAATTAGTATTTTTTTTTAATGAACTTTTGAGGGCAAGATATTTTGCTGCATCTCTTTCAACATATGTTGCTGGTTTTACAACTGTCTCTCTATGCAGTCCAGAAGTTAAATACACAACCTAGAGATTGAGCAATAACTTGTTGGTTCTGTAATATTAAATTCAGTAAGTTGTTCACTGAGTTCTTCCTGATTCACAGTCTGCTTAAACTCCCTCATGTCATTAAATAACATTTGTCATATAATGTCTGTTCAGCATTTGTCCTGTTTGCTTGTAAATAACCTCAATTTGGCATTGTGTCAGATAATCTCTTATTTTTGCTGATGCATTTACAATATTAGAAGTGTTTTCATTACTATTTTCTGAGCCTTCTGCATTAATATTGGTAGTGTCTTCACTATTTACATTCTCTTCATTCTGAGATAACTTCTCTTTCATTCATCTAAATATGTACTGTTTCCCTTCAGTTCTGACAAATTACTGCTTATTTCCAAGGAAAGCATTATGTATTCTGGGATGAAGATGATATAGGGAAAATTGTTGCACAAGGGTAAGAATGAGGAGATTTTTTGTCTGGCCAGTGGCTGTGACTCAGATTCCACAGGTTCTTAAACAAATTAGACAGGCATATTTCAGACTTGAGGCATGATTCTGATCCTAGTAGTTCTTCAAAATGAGAGCTTGGAAACATTTGAAATTCTTTTAAGGATCACAGTCTGCAGACACCTACACTTCCTGGATGTGGTCATATCTCAGTTCCAATTTTTATATATGTATTTTATAATATGTGTGGGGTTAAACTAGCATGATGGTACAAAATGACAAAAAGACTGCCTAGTTAGGCATCCCAGGGGTCTTACATTTTATTTGATTGGGGTGAATTAAGTTCTTTAAACAAATGGGACCTTTTGGTTGCAGTTATCAGGCAGCGGGAATTTGGCAGGGATAAGTCTCTCAAGCTGCAAAGTGAAATTTTCTTTTTGAGTGACAAACCTGAAGTGCTGTCCCAAATCGACCCATCAGTGGAAGAGGTTTTAGAATAAACTGATAACCGAAGCCATGATATGTCACCGGGACCAGATGGTATTCACTCAAGAGTTCTGAAGGAACTTAAATATGAAAAAGCAGTAGGAAAATTGGTTGAAACTATAATAAAGAACAGAACTATCAGACACATAGAGAAACATGATTTGTTGGAGAAGACTTAATGTGGTTTTGGTAAAGGGAAGTCTTGCCTCACCAAGCTATTAGAAAACTCTGAGGGAGTTATCAAGCATGAGGATAAGGATGATCCGGTTGGTATAGTGTACTTGGACGTTCAGAAAGTCTATGACGAGGTCCCTCACTAAACACTCTTAAGCAAAGTAAGTAGCCATGGAATAAGAGGCAAGCTCCTCTCATGGATCAATAACTGGGTGAATGGGATGTTGTAATGGCCAAAAGTATAACTGGGTTCAAAAAAGAACTGGATAAGTCCATGGAGGATAGGTCTATCAATTGCTATTAGCCAAGAAGGTCAGGGATGCAACCCCATGCTCTAGGCTACTCTAAACCTCCAGCTTCCAGGAGCCAGGATCAAAGACGGGGTGAATCACTACATAACTGGCCTATTCTGTACAATCCCCTTGAAGCTCTGGTATGGGACACTGTCAGAAGCAGGACACTGGGAAAGATAGACCCATTGTGTTCTGACCAATTGTGACAGTTCTTATGCTCTAATGGGACCTCTCTTGCAGTAAGGTTCTACTGGTGAGTATGAGTAACAATATCTGGTTCTTCTATGTTTATCTTCATTTAAAAAACAATAAAAAAATCTGATAACCATAGAACTTTTGAATGCAATAAGTAAATGTGAACCTCAAAACTAACCTGCATTGGTTAAAGGTCTTGACTTATGCTGAGTTAATGCCTCCATAAAACAATCCCCAAATTCTCTTTACTTTCAGCATCTGCTGACTTTTAAAAATCATTTGTTACTGAGATTGATATTACAGTTATATAGTATCAGTTGTCGAGCCACTCATCTCCTTTCCCTGCCCTCACTATCTTAGCTGAATTTCCCTTTCCTGGTGTCTTCCACTGATCCTATCTTTCATGACTATCCTAATGCCTCAGTGCAAGTTTCTCAAGTTTACAATATAGTGGTCCAGCACCCCAGGGCTTTTCTTTATGTAAAATTGACTTGGATTTTATTGCAAGCCCAAGTAAATCATTACTACAGGTGATCACAAATGTTATGCATTGCAGAGGACTGCGTTCCTTGGCTAGAGGTCATCAAAGCCAAAAGATGGGAAGAGGACCCATTTAGTATGGGATTGGAAAAGAGTGGAGATGATAATCTTTAATGTGGGATAGGCAAGTCTGTTTATCTCTAGCTACATGCTCAAATCCCCCTGCATACTGGTAACTCAGAGAAAGACACTACTTATTGCTTTTCTGTGGAAAGTTCAGAGAACAGACCCCAGACCCACAGAAGAATTGTGCTAGTTCTACTCCCTTATAGGTCTTTTGTGCACCTTCTGCATGCTATAAATTTTGGCCCTTAAATTAGTAGAGAAATACCAAATATCACAAGTTTCTCAACCTATCTGCCCTAAGAAACTAGCAATGCCATGTATCTCATCCTGGTATTCTATAAAGAAAGATCTAAGAGAATTCTCTTCCAACTTTTCTATAGCCTCTGTGAGGAGAAAGCTTTCTTTTAATTCACTGACCCCTTTAAAATCTGACTTCATGGTACATCCTGAAATTCTCATCTTAAAAAATTGTCCATATCTCAAAAATGTACTGTAATGTTATTAGCTTGATTATTGAACCAGAGCAAGTTATCTAGCATCTAGTTTGATTAGTCAGCAATACAGAATTTGTGAAAAAGATCTTGCAAAGAGTATTCATTTTTTAAAAAGTCTCTCTATGCTACAAGATTTAAAAAATATAATCAATTAACTGAAAGTATCTTACGGCTATGCAGAGCTGGGGTATTTTGCAGTTTAAATGTTCTTCCCATATTAAAGCATTATACGATAGCCTTAGTATTTCCAATCATTTGTCAACTGTTAAAAATGTCGCAGAAGCTATTAGAACCCAGTGGATACTGATTGACTCCTGTCATGTGACAGATTATGCATCCAATGAAGTGAGCTGTAGCCCATGAAAGCTTATGCTCAAATAAATTTGTTAGTCTATAAGGTGCCTGTTCTTTTTGCAGATACAGACTAACATGGCTGCTACTCTGAAACCTGAGATTAGCCTTTGCAATCCTGAGCCAGGACAGGAGACAGGGACCAGGAAATAAGTTTCTCTTACCAGTGCTCCTGGATGACACAGCCTTACGATAGAAACCAAATACATGTTTCTTCCCCACTAAAAATAAACTTTGTTCCTTGAGATTTAGCTCAATAAATTTTGTTAGCTTTAATGGTGACTACTTTTTAACAAATTATGTGATATAAATGTTTAAACTAAGGACTAATTTCAAAGTCCATAGTAAGAAAATTAAAAGTAATTCAGATGATCTACGGATATTAGTCTTAGTAACCCAGTTACTTCTAATATGATAATCTGATATATTCTTTTTTAATCATTCTTGATGTAGACACAGTATATTTGTTTTTAAAAGTAGTGGCTCATTTGATGATACAGTTTCAGAGAGTGCTGATTTTGCTCTTGTTTAAAATGTGGTTGTTTATTGAGAAGAAAGGGGATCATATTGTCAATCAAAAAATGTGGTCTATATGCAGGACAAATTAGGCTGAATTAAACACACACACACACATATCATCATCATCAACTTAAATTCCCTTAGCTGCATTTACTCTTAGGACTTGGCTACACTTGCAAGTTACTGTGCAATAAAGCAGCCCCGGGCACCCTAGCTCACTTCCCGTCCACCAGGGCTGGCTCTAGTGTTTTTGCCGCCCTAAGCAGCAAAAAACAAACAAACAAAACCTCATTCATGATCGGCGGAAGTACGCTTCTTCTACAGCGGCAATTTGGTGGCAGGTCCTTCACTCCTAGAGGGAGTGACGGCCTCGCCACCGAACGGCTGCATGTGCCGCCCCTCTCTTCATTGGCCGCCCCAGCACCTGCTTGCAATGCTGGTGCCTGGAGCCGGCCCTGCCGTCCACACTGGCAAGGCGCATAGAGCGCTCTGACTCCGCAGCTACAGTGCTGCTGGTACTCCACTTCGGTGAGAGGAATAACATTTTCTGTGCCCCTGCTGGAGCCGCCACGGCTCCAGTGTGAACATGGTGTTGCGTTACTGTGCTCTGATCAGCCTCCGGAAACATCCCATAATCCCCTTAAGTCAGTGTTTCTCAAACTGGGGCCACCGCTTGTGTAGGAAAAGCCCCTGGCGATCCGGGTTGGTTTGTTTACCTGCCCTGTCCGCAGGTCCAGCCAATCGCGGCTCCCACTGGCCGCGGTTCGCTGCTCCAGGCCAATGGGGGCTGCTGGAAGCAATGCAAACCAAGGGACATACTGGCCCCTGCTTCCAGCAGCTCCCATTGGCTTGGAGCAGTGAACCGCGGCCAGTGGGAGCCACGATTGGCCAGACCTGCGGATGGGGCAGGTAAGCAAACCAACCTGCCCGCCAGGGGCTTTTCCTACACAAGTGACATCCCCAGTTTGAGAACCACTGACTTAAGTCAAGTGTCCACTCTTGTCATTGTTGTGAAATCAGCTGCAGGAATGCGGAAATGCCATTTGAAAGCTCCGTTTAGGAGCAGTTGGCTGCTTATCAACTCTGAGAAAAAGCAAACGTTTACTGTTTGCTTTGAGTGAGTGAGAGAGGGGCAGGGGGAGGGGGGTCTGAGCTTACAAGACAGAACCCCAAAAACCCACTCTCTTTCCCCCCACATACACACAACACACTCCCTGTCACACTCCACCCCAGCCCCTCCATTTGAAAAGTACATTGCAATCACTCGCATGCCTGGATAGCTGCCCATAATGCACCACTCCCAATGCTGCTGCAAGTGCCGCAAATGCGGCCATGCCAGTGCACTTGAAGCTGTCAGTGTGGACAGATTGCAGCACTTTCCCTACTGCACTCTATGAAGGTGGGTTTAACTCACAGTGCTCTGCATCTGTAGCCATGCCCTTACTTAGCTGTGTCTCCTTGTGCCCACAGTTAGGAGTATGGGTGGGTGGGGAGTGAGAATTGCTGCACACACTAGCATTCTGCACTGTAACTCCCCTGTGTGGACACTGCTGGTGCAAACTAAAAGGTGCCTTGTTCATGTTAACATAGTACCCTTTCAACCAGGACTTATTAATGCAAACTAAGTACCGTTTGGCTCGCACCAGCAGCATCCACATGGGGGAGTTACAGTTCAGCACACTAGTGCGTGCTGCAATTCACAGCTGCATAATCCAAACTGCAACACCATGCAGACAAGATTTTAGACTCACTTAAGCCCTGAACCTGCAATGAGACCTAGCAGACCCTTGGGCCAGCCTGAAGCCCCATTGACTTCAATGTGCCTCTGTGTAGATGTATGCGTTTGCTTTCGCTGAATTGCTTTCAGGACTGTGGTCTTAGACTCTCCCACTTATGAAACATATACCTTAAAAACTCCTCCTCCTTTTGAATATGGCTACCTTGACTCTAAAAGGGCAAAGGAAATGTAAGGTGGTATAACTCGCATGCCAAGGGCCAATTAAGGTACAATTGGTTTACTCTAACATAGGCTTTACTTCAGTGAGTAGGAGTAAGTATTCAAGCATACAGAAAGTATTCCATAAAAACATCTTGTCCAAGGAAAATGGCTTTTTTGATTAAACAGAAACTTTTGCAAAAAAATTCCATTTTCATGCAATTCCTGAAAACACAGAAACTGATCATTTCAGTTCTGAGTTGCTGAAATTTTTTTACTTTTTGGTTGCCAAAAGCCATACACTTTTTCAATTTTTTTGAAAACCAATATTTTGAAGAAAATTTTTGGCAAACTAAAAAAAAATGGTCAGGTTCTTTGGGGGGGGGGGGGGGGGGGGGAAAGGGGGAGGATATTGTTTCCCTACAACTTTAGTTAATAGACCTGTTTCAGATTAAAGTATGTCTACACAAAGTTCATTCATAACTAAATCAGTTTTAAAACACACTTTTAGTGAAACTGGTTCAAGTTTGTATGAAGAAAAGGCCAAATTAGTGCTAGCAATTCTAACCATCGTCATCTTTCACTTCTGAATTTGGCCCACTTTGTATAAGTTTAAGACAAGTGTATTACTAAGTAATTCGTGAAATTAACTAGCTTAACAAAGAAACCTATATAGAGGTAAATGAACTAATTTAAATACTTTAAAGTTTAAAAAATATATTTGTACATATATGGTTTATAGGTTTTTGATGCATTTCCTGGTTAGCTGGCAAAAGACACATTAGGAAAGGGATCACAAAAGTGTAAATTATACTTCCTTTGATAGATGTGTGCTGACTTCCTTGAGACAAAGCTGCAAGTTATGCATGACGTAGGTAGGACAGGGAATAACCTCAGGGCTCAATAAAAGCAGCAGAGAATCGTGTGGCACCTTATAGACTAACAGACGTTTTGGAGCGTGAGCTTTCGTGGGTGAATACCCACTTGTGCTGTGCAATCACTGCTACATCTCTGTGTGTTGTTCAAAACTGAAGAATTAGCCCTGTGGCAGCTCTCCGTCCCTCCCCTGCAGCAGCTCCCCCGCTCCGCTCTGTGCTCCTCCCCGCAGCAGCTCCCCACCCCAGCTCACCTCTGCTCTGCTTCCGCCTCCCTGAACATGTGGTCACTGCTCCAATTCTCCTGCCTCCCAGGCTTGCAGCACCAATCAGCTGATTGGCGCCACAGGCCTGGGAGGGTGAGAAGCAGAGCAGGGCAGCATGCTCAGGGGAAGAGGCGGAGCAGAGGTGAGCTGGGGTGGGGAGTTCCCCTGTGTGCCGTCCCCCTCTTACTTGCTGCAGGTGGCCCTCCCCGCACCCCTCTGCCCCAGCTCCCTCTGCCTAAATGTCGACAGCAACCTGGGCAGCCGAAGATCTGGCTGCTGAAGGACCCGAAATCCCACCCCCCAAATGCTAGCACTCTAGGCAACCATCTAGGTCACCTAATCGGTTGCACTGGCCCTGCTTGGATTGTTTCTGTAGTCAAAATTTTCAAGCTGCTTCCTAGTACAAAGATACCATCTGAGCATCACCCTGCTTGCTGCTGAAGCAGAAATGCTCCAGAATTAACAAGGAGGCAGGGAAAACCCAGCACAAAAGAAACAGGGAAATGAAACTGCTAAAAAGGGGAAATGTTTGTTTTTAAGATTTTAAATAATCCTCTGGATTAATCCTTCAGGCACTACCCTGCTCTTACTGAAGTCAATAGGACTCTTCTTGTCACTGACTTTCCAGAGGACAGGATATGGCTGTTTGTCTCTTCCTTCCCTCCCTTCAGGCCTCCAAGACAATAACACTACCAAATTAAAAGTCAAATTATTCAAACAAGAGTGGCATCAACTGAGAGATTGATTACTGAACAACTTTAAAAATCACATCATTCTCATTTATGGGCCTAAATAACCTAATCTCAGATTTTAAAAAATTGGCTTTTGGAATTTGTTTTTAACTGTGTGACTGTTTTCTGACAAATGGCAAATTACAAAAATTAACTATTCCTACCTATAACTAATTCCGGGCTGTTTTATACCATTTTTATTTTGAGATCATTTTCTTAGATTAAATGATATACAAATTAAGAAAATAATGGCTATAGTCCCATTTTTCCATTGTATATTATCTTATCAGACCAAATATTGGTTAAAGTCTGGAATATAAATTAACCTGCTCAGTCAGTCAGATTTGCAGCTCTTGCTTCATGCTAAAAGTAGTGTTCTATATTGTGAGCGCAAAAGCTACCTCTAGTGGTGACAGTTGGTTTCCTTGTTACATAACCCAAGTACTGCATTCTACAGGAAGAACTAAGCCATCCTACCTAGACAAACAATAGCTATGGACCATATTGAGGATCTACTGAGATTGTTGTCATAAAGACTAGTGGATTGTGAACTTTTTAATATGCAAAATAGCCTTTTTTTTCTTCTTATGTAAACTGTAGTAGAGGTATGAAACTGTGATGTCTAGATTCAAGTATATTTGAGGGACTATATTGTATTCAAATTGACAAGACAAGCTGTCACTTAGTCACAGGATGTGTCTTTGATGTCCACATTAACTGTATGAATCTAATGGGAAATGGGTAGGTTCAGAATAACAGGTTGAAGTTTCAGAACTCAGTCCTGGAACAGGAACTGTGATATTTTTATGCTATATGCAGAAAAGGTCTTGAATAATTTAATTAGTATGGGAGACAACTGATAAACTCTGGTGTTTTTATTAGTTTCTTTTCAAAAGAAAAAGTAGAGCAAGTTGGTAAGAGTTTCACATAAAAATCATTCATGAGATCAAGGATTGTCGTGTGGCTAAAATACTGGACTGGAGTTCAGGAGACCTGGGTTGAATTCCTAGATGTGTCACAATTTCTTGTAACCTTTGGCAAATCATTTAATTACTTGATGCCTCCAAATTCCCATCTGTAAAATGGGGATAATATTCCTTTTTAATGCCACTTTTTGTTTTGTATGTTTACATCATAAGCTCTACAGAGCAAGGACTGTGTCTGACTAGGACTTCTACATGCTGCTATAATACAAACATTAAATAAAAAATATATATGTGACTTGCCAGTACAGAGGGGCAGGGATGGATAGATGGGACCCACCCCCCCAAGTGATCTGTCACCCATTACCACAAATTTTGTTAAGAAGCAACATAGCCTCTGATCCAAAGATACAAAACTAATGCCTTTGTATGCCCTGTTGCAGTTAAGGGTGAATTCTTAGTAGCAAGTTATACCCCCTGAGAGAGGTTTATGATAGAAAATCTGACACATTCTTGATTACAGTGGCTCAAGTGACATTACTTTAGCAACAAGACATCAAGAGAGCTTTAGTTAAGTAACTTTGCAAGCAGCTGGGATTGTTCAGTTTGATCAAAGATGGGAGTTGCTAGTATTGGGACCCTTAGGCATTTCTAAGGCCTCCAAGACTTTGAAGTGCTTCAGCAAGAACATATTAACCTCTTTTTGGCAAAAGATTGTAAGCAGCAATCTGACATGACCATCTAATGTTCAAGATCAAAGAGTATTGACCGGAAATTTCAGTTGCCATAGCTACATTACTCAATTCTGAGTTTACTACGCTTCCTTTATTACAAGCATACGCTTAACAATTAAAAGTTGCTGTATTGACTACATGGTCTTTCTGTTAAACAAAGTTCTGTTTTCTACCAAACGTTCTTTTTCGCTTACATTATTTTCAGAAACGCGAGTGATATTCAGAAAAATTAGAATGAGTTTCCCTTTAGGTGAAACTTTAATTATACTGCAGTGATAACTTGTTTCTTTCATATTTTTGATATTCTTGCAGTAATAGATTATGCACTAAGGCTTAAAAACATCAAAACTGCCACAGTGAATCTGAATAATGACCAGTTTAGCCCAGTGTCCTAATCTTCTGACAGTGGCCAATGCCAGATGCTTCAGAGGGAACGAACAGAACAGGGCAAATATAGAGTGATCAATCCTCTGCCATCGAGATCTAGTTTCTGGCTGCCTGAGGCTTAGGGAGACCCAGAATATTGGGTTGCATCCCTAACAATCTTGGCTAATAGCCATTGATGGATCTATCCTCTGTGAATTTATCTAATTCTTTTTTAAGCCAGTTACACTTGTGGCCTTCACTACATTCCCTGACAACAAGTTCCACAGATTGCACTGCATGAAGAAGTACTTCCTTTTGTTTGTTTTTAAACCCCCTGCCTATTAATTTCATTGGGTGACCCCTAGATTTTTTTCAGATGGGGAGAACTGCATGCAGTATACAAGATGTGGGCATACAATGGATTTACAGAGTGGCATTATGGTGTTTACTGTCTTATCTATCCCTTTTCTAATTGTTTCTAACAGTGTTAGCTTTTTTAACTGCTGCTGCACATTGAGCAGATGTTTCTAGAGTACTATCCATGATGACTTCAAGATCTTTCTTGAGAGGTATCAGCTAATTTAAACCCCATCATTTTGTATGCATAGTTGGGATTATGTTTTCCAATGTGCATTTCTTTGCATTTATCAGTATTGAATTTCATTTTCCATTTTGTCACCCAGTTTTGTGAGATCCCTTTGCAACTTTTCAGTCAGCTTTGGACTTAATTATCTTGAGTAATTTTGTGTCATCTGCACATTTTGTGACCTCACTGTTCACCTCCTTTTCCAGAACATCTATAAACATATTGAACAGCACTAATCCCAGTACAGATCCTTGCAGGATGCTGCTATTTACCTCCGTTCATTGTGAAAATTGAGCATTTATTCCTACCTTTTGTTTTGTATCTTGTAACCACTGATGCATGAGAGAACCTCCTCTCTTATTGCATAACTGCTTACTTTGCTTAAGGACCTTTGGTGTGGGAACTTGTCAATGGCCTTCTGAAAGTCCAAGTACACTGTATCAATTTAATTGCCCTTGTCCACATGAATGACAGCCTCAGAGAATTCTAACAGATTGATGAGGCATGATTTCCTTTACAAAAGTCTCATTGACTCATCCCCAATATGTTTTCATCTGTATGTCTGATAATTCTGTTCTTTACTATGGTTTGAACCAGTTTGCCTAGTACGGAAGTTAGGTTTACTAGCCTGAAACTTCCAGGATCACCTCTGGAGCCTTTTTTAAAAATTGACATCACATCAGCTAACCACCAATTATCTGGTACAGTGGCTGAGTAAAAGCAATAGCTTACATACCACAGCAGTTCTGCAATTTCATATCTGAATTCCTTCAGAACTCTTGAGTGAATATCATCTGGTCCTGATGACTAATTAGTTTTTACTGTTTAATTTATCAATTTGTTCCAAAAACTCCTCCCACACCTCAGTCCGGGATAGTTTCTCAGATTTGTCACCTAAAAAGAATGGGTCAGATAGGGGAATCTTCCCCCCCACCCAAGGATATTAGAAACCATAGTATAATTACATTTATTACTGAACAGTTCCACTATATTCACGTTTTAGACCAAGTCCTCTACTTAGGACTAAATCCAGAATTGTTTCTTCCTTTGTGGGTTCCAGAACAAGCTGCTCCAAGAAGCAGTCAATAACGGTTTCTAGAAAGCTTCTTTCTGAATTCTGTCCTGAGGTGTCACACTGTCTGGAGTGGTTGATGATCATAAGTGTGAGCCTCAGGGCAGAGACCCCAAACTGATTGTATGTTCTATAATTAGAATTCACCAACCCAGTAACAAATGTGAACTCCTGGAGAGTCATATCAGTCTTGCCATGGAGTCAGACTGTTCCCTTGGGCACTCCAGTCTATCTGATGAACTGGGCTGCAGCCACAGTCAGTTCTAAGGCAGAACGACTGGGCTCAGTGACTGCCTAGCAATGAAATTAAGGAACAGGCCAACAGCTGTTCTGATCAGTGATTATTCCTTCCCCCATGCACACTTTCAGGGGCTAAGCACTATCTGTGCCTAGATGGAGCACAGAATGTAACAGACTCTCTTTAGCATTGATGCATTTTGAATCATTCTGTGGACTTCAATGGGCTTTGGATCAGACCCTAGATGTACAGAAATAGAAGAACTATTTCAGGATTAAAAGCCCCAGTCAGATAATGTCAAGAGGACAGAATCTGGTGCTTAAGGGAACTAATGCATTTTTCAGCTGTTCTTGCTCAAAAGCAGCTTTGTTGTAATTTGGCAAGGTGTTGAAATGTTATCTTGTTGGGTCATAAACCTTATACAATTTTCTGCTTACCTCACTTGGAGTAGAAACTCAATTGTTTAAAAAAAATTACTTTCTGAAAGTATGGGACCCGATTGTCCTCATCAACCCCATGATGTGTGAATAATTCTACATCAGGAGAAATCCCCCTGGTCACTGGAGTTACACTAGTCTCAAATCAGTCAGACAAAGAGGAGAATTAGGCTTCCTGAACTGCTCTTTCCCCAAGTGGAGTTCACACACTGACTATCAGCTAAGACCTTGGCTTCCACTCCAGCCCAACTTTAATGCGAGGATTACACAGGCTCCACCTACAAAAATTAGATACTTTACAAGTTCTCTAGATTTCAAGATGTAGCTGGAATGTTGGAGGCAAGGTTTAAAAATGGCAGAGGAAATGGTTTGCCAGGATCCATGACAAAATGGAATTCATCACAAAATTTTAGGATTTGGAAATATATTATTGATCATGCTGTTGCTTCCCATGAAGGGACAGAAATGTATTTTTATAGTAAATGCCAGAAGCAGAGTTGGCATCAAAGTGAAGTCCTGTGAATAAGCAAACTGTAGTGACTGTTTCAATGGTGGCATCCATCACATACACACTTTTATGCCATTTCACAGGTTTGGATCTTCCAGATTCTCAGTATGTTGAAGGCTGTTAAATTTCCTACTGTATAATTTGGTATGACAGATATGGTGATGAGAGTGAAGGTGGGTGAAGTAATATCTTTTATTTTGCTAACTTCTGTTGGTGAAGAGACAAACTTTTGAGCTCCACAGAGTTCTTCTTCATGTATAGGAAAGAGAGTGTCACAGCTAAATACAAGGTGCAACAAAAGAAAAGCTGAATGCACCAGAAGTTGGTCCAATAAAAGATATTATCTCACCCATCTTGATTCCATCATATCCTGGGACAACAAACACTTCAAAAAACAAATATGCTGATGACTAGATATGGGCAAATGTTTTGTTATTCAAACGGAAATTTTGTCCAGATCATGAACCAGATACCCAGTGAAGCTGATTTATACCAGCGGAGGATCTGGCCCCAGGTTTTTGCAATGTATCCATTATTCCAAGACTGCAAGATATTTAAATAGAGAAATTAGCTAACAAGTTTGGAGACACAAACAGGAAGAGTCTGTCAGACAAAATATAGGAATAAAATGTTGGAAAAAATAATTTTATTCCTTGCAATAATGTTCAGATTATGCCAAGAGATTTGAATCTTGCTACATTCTCTTGGCACTAAGACGTACATTAAGCACATGAACAATTTAGTTGCCTGCTAGGAAACAAATGTACTCCACATATTCTGAAACAAATAAATGTGAGAGATTCCTTTATTCTACAGCCAGGAATCTTAATCTCACTGATAAACAGCACAAAGTAAAAAAGAAATATACGTGCCTGAGAATGTCACGAATGCTTGCAATGCTAAGGTTCTTCTAGTTATAAAGCAACCTCACTTTAACACTGTATACAAAGTACATTAAGTTAGGAGTAAGGTATAGTATAACTTGATATGATCCATAATCATGACATAGTTCCCACAAGCTTGCAAATTCAGTTGTTCTTTTCAGCGGTAACTAAAGCTATAAGATGAGACATGGTATTTCTGCCCATATGTTATGTCTCAAATCTCATGTCAGTTGATTTTGTCTCAGATCAGGTCATGGATTTGCAAACATTACCAACGTTATGTCAAACAAAAAAAGGGTCATGCAGAATGTTATGCAAGTATAAAATTATGCATTCATAGAACTTTGATTAACACGGTTTTTCTGTGTTCAGTCTGAAGCAAAAAAAAAGTTTTGCAAGATTAAATGTACATCATGGACAGGCAATAATATTAGGATTCACGGGCTCAGTCTTGCTGTGACTGAAATCAGTGGCAAGACTGTCATAACACTGTGTAAACCAGATTCATTCTTGGTGTTGTTTGACTGAAATAGATGGAGTTAGACCAAAGACAAATTTGCTTCATATCTTTAAATATTTGTTGTTTTGTACTTAATACTAATGGAATAAAGTGGGAATATTGTACAAGACTCAGACTGGAAGCAGGGGCGACTCTAGCTTTTTTGCCGCCCCAAGAACGGCAGGCAGGCTGCCTTTGGCGGCACCCCTGCAGGAGGTCCCCAGTCCCGCGGATTCGGCGGTATGCCCGTGGGAGGTCTGTTGGTCCCACGGCTTCGGCGTACCCACCGCCGAATTGCCGCCAAATTCACGGGACCAGCAGACCGCCCGCAGGTGCACCACCGACGACTGCCTGACTGCCACCCTCGCAGGGACTGGCAGGGTGCCCCCAGCGAGTTGCTGCTTGGAGCGCTGGTGCCTGGAGCCGCCGCTGACTGGAACTCAAGGAAGAATTAAGAGAAAGCTTTGGGGGGAAGAAGAATGTAGAAAGCAAGACACAGAAACTGTTATTTTATGTGGTTTTATTCCACAGATTCCACTGGCTGCTGTTTCCTCCAGTGGAGATACAGTTTGTAAGAAAGCCACACTATGACAGACAAGTTGTTTAATAGCAATCTCTATTGCTTTTTAGTGTATTTCCAGTAAATAGCCTTGGCAGTTGATTAAAGGGCTCAGTTTTCTGTCATATTTACATCACAGCTGAAGCAACTTATTTTAACATGTCCACCTTAGATGCTATCATAAGGTACAAATACGAAACAATTCTGCTTGTGAGCTTTTTTTAAGAAGAGGTTTACATTGTGAAGTAAACAAAATTCTTCATTTCATGTTCTCTCTCTCTTTCTCTCGCTCTGTCGGCATTTGCTTCTCAAAGAATTCCCAACCTTAACATTAGCAATTCTGAGGAAGGCCACATCTTGCATGAAGAAAGTTTTTTTTCTGGGAAAGTGCATGAGTTGCACTGCCCCCATCGTCTATTTTGTTTTTATAATAAGACAACATGTCTCCCAGAATCACTCTGCTTTGATTTGACCTCTTAGCTCCTCAACTTCCTCTGCAACCTCCCTATTCCTGTCTCTCATTTACCTTAGCATCAGTGGTGCACCTTGTCGCCTTGACGTCTGTCTTAGCACACCTTGATTCCCTTCTTCTTTGAATTCCCTCCACAGTGAGCTCTGCCCTACCGTACTCTAGCCATCTCTTGTTTGTTGTTCTTCTTTTGTTATACAGCCCATAGTAAAAAGTAACATGTCAAAATTATATATTATTTAATGGATATAATCTGTAGTTTATGAGCATTGACTAGATTTGGTCTATACTTTCCTGCTAGAAAAAGCAGAAACAGCTCTCCTTACTGCAATTGTATTTAGGACATGGTGTTTGCTTTCATTTTCTAATGAGGAAGATGATGTATAAAACGTTGTGTCCTTTCTGTCTCAAAAGCGCAACAAGATCTGCTCAAAAGCTAATACTGCAGAGAATCTCAATGTCCATAAAAAATACTAAAATGTGGCTCAGTCATTTTTATTATGTGGAGATCATGCAAACCTGCAAAACTAATGATGTTTGCAATTATGATTGCATGCCAAAAAGAATGTATATAAAAGTGTTTCAAAGTTATCTCACAAGTTAGCACCGTTATATGGTTTTTATCTTTCTCACATAAAAATGTTAAAGGGTTATACAAAAGGTTCACAGGCAAATGGCCCATTCTATTAATGTGATATTTCTTTCCCATTTAAAAACAGATAAAATAGTGTTGTCTACATTTATATGTTGAAATGGGTGATTACAGAATTAAACGTGGCACAGAGTCCAGCTTTCCCCCTTCATTTCCCTATATCCCTTACCTAGTTCAAACAGTGGGACTCTTGTTTTGAGATATGTCCCCTTGTTAAGGCCCGACTTCTGTGAATGATCTCACAATAGACCTGATCCAGCCTGTTACAGATATGGCAATATCCTGGACAAACCTTATGGAATTAAGTTTAAGTATTTTAGGAGTTTGTTATATTAAAAATGCAAATGTTTATGTTCTATTGAGGGTTTGTATATATTTCCATGGGGGAGGGGGCCACAGCCATCCAGGAAGTAACTACAGTGCAGGGTGATTAGGCAAATTCGCTCAGGTTGTAACACCTAGAGAGCTACCACCACCAGGAGAAAGGCTTGCATATCCTGGCTCAAACTTGATTCTCCAGAGACCAACTGACAAAGAAAGGATTTTTGGATAAATAGCTTGAGTGTAAACTGACTCAGGGTCTTCCTTCTGGTCCAACCAATGAACAGGACCTTCTGCTCAAAGAGGGCCCCAATCCTTCCTGGGAAGGTTTGGAAGGACTTAGCCCAGGCTGTGGGCTTGTTCTGAGCTAAAGCTATAATGAACTTATGTCCACAGGAAAAAACCCTCTGTGGGCTTCAAGGACTAATCACCAATCAAAGGCCTTGCTGGAGTGAGGGGGTGATCTCTGGTAAGCTTGCTAGCATATGTGTAGGCTCTTTTATTGTTTTCTCTGTAATGCTTTCACTTTAAGAAAAAATGAGCTTGCCTAGAAAGAGTTGTGTGGTAACTTAACTGTGGCAGTTACACTGTGTACTATCTCTGAGGAAAGAAGTAAAGCAGGCCTACTGAGGCAGACTGTCTTTTTCTGGGGATATCACAGCATAGTCAGGGAACTATAAAGCCGGAAAATACCCTGGTTAGGAGGGAGAGAATGCATGTCTCCACCCTGGAGAGTGATGGCTGAGGATCCAGGAGCCTAGAACAGGTGCCCAGGCTAATCTACAGGGGGAAATACAAGTGCAGTTGCCCTGAACTGTGACATTACCATCTATGCTCAGGCAGAACTCCTATTACCACCAGAAAGGGAAAATGAGATTGAGAAAGTCATGGATCAACTCTCAAGCATTTGAGTTGTAAAGAGTTTTTTATTCCTCAAGGATTTTAACCTGCAGATAGTCAGTGCTCAGAGCTGTGTCATGTTGATATTTTATTCGAAGGTATGTTTATCTTCCTTTCACCTGTAGACAATCCCAAACGTGTAGGTGAAAAGCTATTGACGGAAAAATATTAACTGCATTTTATTTGAAAGGCTTAGGGATATCAATGTGATAACATTCTACTAGGAGAGTCTTTTAGCTTTTTGGGAAAAAAAAACAACAACCAAGCAAATAGGTTAGAATCACAGGGCCCCAACCTATAATGCTTTTTTTTTTTTTTTTTTTGAGGTCCTGTAAAACTTGTTCTGGGTTTGCATTTGGCTGCCATCCCTTACTGATTTGTATTTTAAAACCCACTTATGATTCCAGACCTGTTCATTAGAGCTAATATTGTATTCTTGCGCCCAGAACCTTTTCATATCATAGAATCTTAGCCCAGAAGGGACCTCAAAGAGATCATCTAGTCCAGTCCCCATCATGAGGAGTTTTGATCTCAAAGTCTCATTGCAGTTTGTATTTCTGAGATGTACAATGTGATTTCAGGGGGACTATTTTAAAGGTCACTCCTACGTTAGAGTCTTCTGGACATGCAGCTTATTGTGGCATCTGTAGACAGCTGTCTTCTGTATCCAAATTTGGTTTTAGTTTGTTGTTCCTCACCAGAAGATACATTTCCTGGTGCAAGAATAAATCTGAGATATAGGCACCAAAGAAGGTCATCAGCATATGCTAATAGTTTTGTAGATGACTCCAGTATTAGGGTCCTGTCTCTCTACTGTGCTCAACATGAAACCAATGTGATCAGTATGTATACAACGGTTGTTGTATTTAGACGAGTGGGTTGGATCACCCCTTGAAAGCTAAATGTGCACAGGATCCTCTCTACATATATTATTTCCCCCCTTTCTCCATGGACGGTAGTGAGGGTGCCTCTTGCCTCAGAGTGTCAGGGCTTCCCTGCAAGAAGAAGGGCATTGTAGTGGGATGTGCATCATTCCACTCGCCAACCCATTGGGGATCTGTTGAAAA
Organism: Chelonoidis abingdonii; assembly: GCF_003597395.2. Lineage (NCBI taxonomy): Eukaryota > Metazoa > Chordata > Testudines > Testudinidae > Chelonoidis > Chelonoidis abingdonii. The sequence continues at coordinate 53,473,608 of NC_133778.1, read as the reverse complement.
TGTGAGACTGCATTAGTATTTCCATGGGATGCCTTTCTGTATTAGAACCCCGCTTAAGGTATCATCAGGTAGAGGAGTTCATTGCTCCAATGGAACCACAATGTCAAGGAGCTGAGGGATGTTCGGGAACCATGGAGCCAGGGCAGAGGCCCAGAGCCTCACATTCTGGCAGATCTACAGTTTCTTGGGGCCAAACAATTGCTTGTTTTCTGGGGACTAGGGAGAACGCTGTGGCAAAATAGTCTCAGAATTCAACAAGGGGAATTCTCTTTTCCTGCAGATTCCCTTCTATGGGTTTACTGTAAGACTGGACAATCAGCAAATGCTTGAGCCTTAGGGCCTGGTTTTCATTGGTACTGCAAATCTGCAGTTCCGGGGTACTATAGTACTTCAGGAAGTGTGTTGGTATTTCAAAGTGAACATTTAACAGAGAGCATCTACAGTTTGCTGGGTCCTAACCAGATATAGGAACCATGTATACTATTGTCCTATTCATGGTTTGAGGCACTTCTCCTTTCATAATGATTTTATTGAAATAATATTTTTGTGCAGGATGACAGTAATATATCACTATATTTTACAATATTTCCCCAGTAGGCTTACTTTGCCAGAAGATTTACGGTTAGACACTTTATAGCTTCTGTCATTTCATCAGATGCTCCAGGCTATTTACATTCTTTCCTAATAATTTTGCTAATGTGTTTTTTGAGACAAATAGCTCATACTTATCTTTGTTGTCAAGAAGATCACATTGATAGTACTTCTTTCAAGACACCTCAGAGGTTTCATTTATTATTGTAGGGTCAGAAGTTTGCATTCCTGTAACTGCTTCTAAATTTGAAATTCTGGTTGAACTTGCTAATTTCTTGACCTGGTGAACCAGTAGTTTGCCAGCCTCATTGCCATATTCATAATGATTTTGCTTTGTTGTAGTGTAAACAAGCCCTGCTCTGCTTTCATGTTATAAATTTAATTATGATCATACTTCAACTTTCCAAAGTTCCATCAGCCCCTCATTTGATGTCTCATTGTGATACCTTTTATTCAAGTTATTTAATTTTCTAAATTTTCAATTTCCATAACAGTTTTTTTCCTTCAAAAGTATTTTTGCTCAGAGACCTCACCTCAGAGGTTTTATAATTTTTCCACCAGCTTCTAGATGTTTTAACTGGACTGAATATAATGCAAAGGGACTTCATTCATTTTCTGCTTTGTGGGAGAATATTTGATCTTCAAGTACAAAGTTAATTCACCACCTTTCTGATTTAATTTTGCTACAAAATATTATTTCTGTGCACAATCACAAAGAGCTGTGAAATTATTAGCAATAAGAATTCTTACACATTTTTAGACTCAAGTTTCTAGGAGTTATTTTGTTTTAAACTTGTCTGTTCCTGTCTCACATTAAATCTGCTTTGTACCACCCTGGTAGCCAAACCAGACTTAAAGTTGATCTAAATAGGCAGGTGATGAGTCTCTTTATATAATGAAATTCTTCAATAGTGTAAAGCCTACGTAGCTAGCCCTACACCACCACCCCTAGCAGCCACTGGCGTAAGAAGCAAAATGGGGGCATGGCTGGGACTGGGTAAAGGGGATGTGGTTGGAATGCTGCTGCTGCACTCTAGGAACCTCCAGCACAGCTATTTTGAGACCTTTCAGCTGAACATAATTTAGAGCAGCCCTAAATCTGCTCTAACTTGCACTGGAAGCAAAACCATCCCCCCAAACTGGCTCCTGTATCAGGAAGAATACAAAGTTAGCATAAAGTACCTTTGTACCCCTTCAGGGCTTGTGGTGAGCAGAGCTCAACCAGACCTGAGGACCTAACCTCTCATCTTTTACTTGAAAGCAAGAGTGATAATACAGAGCAGAGATCAACACTGCGCTCTGATAATCTATTACCAAAACAGAGACAATCAGAGCTAGAAAACTCACCTCTCATCCAGGGATTGGCTGCAGTGAGCCAGTTTCTGATCTCAGTTGCAGTGCTATAAATATTGAGTAGCCTGACTGAAACTGATAGGATTATTCCAGATTAAAATCAGTTAAAAGTCAGAATCTGGCCCAGCATATCTCCCCTCCTGTGATTTAGGAGGATCAAGTAAGATTTTCTTTTAAAAAGAAAAGGTCCACACTGAAAAGAAAGTGGGTTTTCCCCCCCAAAATCTAGGTTACGTGTAATATGCCTGCTATACAAAGACCAGTCAAATCAGAGTTAAAACTAAAACTCTGGTCCATTTATGCGGTCTTTACTGAGGCAAAATCCCACAGAACTCAATAAGAACTGCAGAAAAGTGAGTGGGTGAAAAAAAATTCTTCCCACAGATTCATGTATCTTGCTCCTATTTGCTTCAGTGAAAACTGTGTGTGCCAATCCAGGGGGGAAAATTGGTCCCTTAATTTCTACAACATATAGTGAGTTATGTTAAGATATTTCACACTGAATCATTCCTCTGCCATTAAGAAACTGTGAACTGCTTTGCTAAGGGAACACTTTCAAATTTAAATCTCAAGTAATAATTTGCTGCTCATTTAAATTTTCCTGTGTAATAGGAATCCTCCAGACTCTTCCCTGGTTTAGATTCTCTGATCTGCGCAATTTAATTTTCTATTGTGTCTCAGATATCTTTGAAATTAATACACTAATACTCAATGCTAATATGAAGAACTAGCAACTTTATAGAGTACATTAATTCTGACTGGAGGTCTACACAAACATGATTAAAATTCTCAGTGTCTTGTCTCCATTGCACAGAGTCTTGTATAAAACCTGGGATGAATTTTTCACAGACTGATTCTACTTTTCTCCAAAGTCATGGTCTGGAATAGAGGGGGATCTTTCTCTTGTCTTAAAGTGAATGATCCTTGAAATTGCCCACCTAAGCTCTCCATGAGTGAAATAAATATAAATACATGTTTTCACTTCGTTTTTCTCAGCGTGAGTTACATGCCCCATTGGGAAAGGGCCACAAGGAAGGCCAAAGCCAGGTGTGTGTCAAACTAAGCATGGGAAAACAACAATGTGAGCAAACTAGGGTGAAAGTTCAGCATACACTGAGGTTATTTCAAGCGTATGCATACCTAATACAGTAGATCATAGACAGACAATAATGCAGATAGAATAGAGGCACATTTTTGTTTGGACAGGTGCAATAAATTCATCTTACCATGTGGTGAAACTTGGAACAGGACAGGCTGGGGGTTTTTTGGTGTGTTTTTTTTTTTAAGTCCATTAATCAGTTCTTAAAGTGCAACATCATTATTCTAGAATCATAAAAGTCAAGGCATGTGCCTGAGTAAGGGTTCAGTGAACTCAAGGACTGGTGTGTTGATTCGGCTGCCCTTAATAGCTCATTTCCAACACTATTGAGTAAGTCATGAATTCTACCCCCAGTACGATTTTAGAGTGCAACAGACCAAGAAAGAAAAAACTCATTAGGACACCTGACCTCGAACACAGCAGGCATGGAAAGCATGAAGAGTAAACCTGCATAACCTTGGGCTGCTAAGCCAGAACAAATTGCCAAACCAATAGTAAATGCAGTAAATTGTTCACCAGAGATTCTGCCTCGCAAGCTTAGGCTACCACATTCATTGCTGTTTGCCTACTTTGGCAAACCTCTCTCCTTCACACTGTGCTGATTTAATCCAACTATTTCATGTTAGGGCAACAGGGATTACTGCTTACATCATCTCAGAGTGCTGTGGTATGATCCCATTAATTAGTTAGTCATGTAATGCAAAGATTTCAGATGCTTTTCTAGAATTTAGGAGTCAAAGGCTTATGGGATCAGCAGTGTGGAAGTGGAGTAAACTGCCTATGGGTATAGAGAGTTCTAGGAATGTGACAAAGAAGTCGCATGGGTATAAGTGAAAGCAGAGTTCGGCCCAAAGGACCTTGGCGTTGTGTGTTGAAAGCTCTAAAACTGAACTGGGTGGAAATTAAAGCCAGGCAAATGCCCAGCACTGCAGGAAGTTCTGGATGTTCACCCAGCCATTTCTAAAAATGGGTTAGTGGCCCTGGAGGATTTAACAGCCACGATTTACATTGAGGATAGGGTCAAGTCAGAATCCTTTCAAGCAATAATTCTTTATGCTCTCAGTGAAAAGACAAGAGACACAGGCTGGAAAAGGAGGGCATCATTTCACCAGTGCAGTGAATCATGCCCAGAGTTAAACCAGACAAGACCATCTGCATTTGTGGGGACTATAAAATCATTGTGAGTCAGGTCTCCGAGTTGGGTAATTGCCCCATTCTGTAGATGGAGGCATTGCTGGCAGTTTTAGGTGGGGGTCAAACATTTAGTAAGCTGGACATGGCACAGGCTTACCAGCAGATAAAGCTGGAGTGTGACAGAAGGAAAGTTCTACCCAGTTAGGACCAGGAGTACAGAACTGAGCATAAAGAGTGGAGGTATATTGTGAGGCACAAGTTGTTATTCCCCTACAAGAACCAGTTAAACTCCTGACTGAGTTACATGAAGAACGTCTTGGGATTTCCACATGAAATCTTTGCCTCTGAGTTATTTATGGTAGCCAAACATGGATGAGGACCTGGAAAAAGTAGTAAGGGAATGTCACCAATGTCACGTATACCAGCAGACCCCAGCACTGGCCCTGGGATGGCCAGGACCCCCAAACTTTGCAGTCCATATGCAGGGGAAATGTTTCTAATCACAGTGGATGCTCATCTAAAATGGCTGGAAGTGCATGTGATGATCTCAACAGCATTTGTGAAAAACTCAGACGGACCTGTGCCACACACAGACTATTGGCAGTATTTTTCACAGACAAGTTTCATGAGCATGGAGTTTAAAGAATTTCTGAGCAAAAATGGGATTAAACATATTCATACTTCCCTATATCACCCAGCCACCAAGGGTCTATCATAGAGAGCTGTGTGAATTTGCAAAGAAGCAATGAAGATGATTTAATGGGAGCTTGAAAATGAAGCTGTCTCAATTTCTTTTGAAATACAAAATCACTTGTCAAACTGTGATGGCAATGAACTCAACCCAGTGGTTGATGGGAAGAAAGATAAGAACACATTTGGACTTACTCCATCCCAGTATGAAGAGGGAAACAAGGAAACAAGTTTTTCAAAAAGAAAACTATCATACTCAAGACAGAGTTGGGCCCAAAGTACCAACTTTAGGCCTAAAGTATCAATACTCATCAGGCAACATGGATTCTGGGTACTATCCTAGAGTAGCAAACTGGATCCTTGTCTTTTAAAGTCCATTTAAGTGATGGTCAAGTCATAAGATACCAGGATCATGTCCACCTGTGCAGTGACATATAAGAATCGGTGCCTACGTCAAGAGGGGAAGCAGTTTTGCCAGGAATACCTGAACCAGGAGACTGGAGGAAATGGGTCTTTTCCCTTGGAGACAACCCTGGCTGCCACAGAGAGGTGTTAACCCATAAAAGATAGAAGACCCCAAGTTAGTTAAAAAAATACACCCAAACTGTTAATTAAGAGGGGAGGGATGTCTTAAAGTGGTCATCAAGGCGTTAACTGGGTTACCACAAGGATTATGGTTTGGAGCCATGCTCTACCCCTCTCTGGTTTCCTGTTTGCTTTGCATGTGTGTTTCCCCTATGCTGTATATAGATTAATAAAGCAGCATGTTCCTAGCCTGCAGTATTGTAAATAAAGTATTTGTTGTGCACTGAACCATGCCTGTACAAAAGTCACACATTGCTTTGCTTCCGTGTAGGTAAGCAGGTGATATTTTCCATCCAAAAACCTCAAAACATCTGTGATGAATATACCTATTTTTTCTATGCATTTGCAAAGGCAAATGGCAGCACTTGTATGTGTCTTAGCTGTTTGAGCGTCCCTTTGGACATTATTAGTGTATGAAAACTGCTTGTTTTAGTCATTTGTACAGGCATGCAACAGCATAATGTTATTGTTTGTAAAGGAAAGAAAACACTTTCCCTTTTTTTTACACATCCATCTTCAAGTAAAAGGGAAATGTGATAGAGACTGAAGTCTAGGGCCTGATTCAAAAGCCACTGATGCCAATAGAAGTCTTTCTATGGACTGTAATGTGCTCGGAATCCAGTCCTAGATGTTTACTAACGCATATCCCTCCCCTTGAATCCCTTGGTTTATTTGGGATTCAAGGATGCTGAATTAACCTTACAGACGTAGGGCTTGTCTACACTGGCAATTTACAGTGCTGCAACTTTCTCACTCAAGGGTGTGAAAAAACACCCCCCTGAGCGCAGCAAGTTTCAGCGCTGTGAAGCACCAAGGTAGACAGTGCACCAGCGCTGAGCACTGCAACTTTCATTGAGGTGGGTATTTTTAGAGCTCTCCCAGCGCTGTGCTGCGACCACACAAGCCACATTAAAGCACCGCCACGGCAGCGCTTTAGTGTTCCCAGTGTAGACGAGCCCTAACTGGCTGTCAGGATTTAGGAATATTTTGCACAAAAGTTTTCATATTTAGAACAAAGAAAAGCGATATCCAGTAGTTTTGGCTAATAAGGGCAGAGCTTTTTAAATCCAAGTGAAAAGAGAAAAAGAGAAATATTATAAAATGCTGTTAGGAATGCAGTTGGTGGCATTTTTTGAACACAGCTTTTTGGGGAGAAACCATGTGGATTCAGTGATACCAAAACATTTTGAAAATGTATGTCAGTTTCACCAAATTGTTTCAGTCAACAAACAAACAAAAAAAACCCCTAACAATCAAAACGTTTTGTGTCAGCGTTTTTAAATGAAATATTTTGATTTTCATTTTGAAACAAAATTTTTTTTCAGAATTTCCTTTAATTATATATTTTTAATTTTAAATTAAAAATGCACAAACAGAACAGAACGTTTCATTTGGGGTCAAACAAAATATTTCACTTGACCTAAAATTATTTTTCCCCAACTTTTTGATTAGCTGAAAATGTCAGAAAAAAATAGTTTGGTTTTGGTTTGACCCAGAATTTTGGTGGTTTTTTTTTTTAATTGCTAGCAAGCCAAAAATATCTGTTGTTAACAGATTTCTAATTATAAATTCAAATAATCTCATTGAAAAAAAAAGTAATGCTTTAGAGAGATCTTGGAGCCAGTTTTGAGTGGACGTAGGGTGATATATAGTTTCACATCAAATCGTAAAATTTCAGTGGCATGTCATTATGCAGCAAAATCAGAGGAAACTGCAGTTTTCTGACTGTTTTGCTTTGTCTTTGTCTTCATTTAAACCCAACATTCAAAAGTCAGAGGATCAGAAACCATGTGGATCATTGGGATTCCCTCCCAGATGGCTTTCCACTTCCCAAGAGCTTCGTCACTCAGGTGTCTTTATCTGGCATACAGCAGTGCTACATTGAGATGATCAGACTCGTATTCAGGAGAGGGGGGATGGATGCAGGATATGTCACAGCTCCAAAGTTAGAAGAAATTCTCTCCCTTTATATACGTTACACATTTCATTGCATTTACTATACATTGAATTACACATTTTTGGATTGGCTTGGTTTCTTTGTAGGAACCAAACTGTGGGCAGCATGTGCTGTGCAGCATGCACTGTCCATGGTTCGACTTCCTCTTTAGCTCATCTCTACATTCCTAACGTATTTTGTCCTTTGTTATCTAGTCCATAGTAAATTGTTCCCTGGGTGTTCTCCCTCTTATCTTAGTTGGCTCAGGCACTCTGTCATCTTAGCCTACTGACCTATTTACTTATCTTATTTAGCAAAAAACATTCTGTTTTTAACCTAATGATTCATTTACTTCCCTAATTCAATCTTCCAAAAAATGAGGCCTCCCTCTATGTGTTTACTTACTCATGTCAGGCCAGACGTCAGCTACCAGGATCAGGGCCTAGATGTCAGAGCTAGGTTTCTGCAAAAAATGGCTTGCAGACAGCCACTGAAGCTTTTTGGGTCTGCCCCTGCTGTGGGATACCCCCGCAGGATGTGAGTAGACTCAGTGACTGCAGAGCTAATAAAAAATAATAAAATTCAGCACTCCTAACAATGACAGCCTTGCTGATTGCTTATGTTTCTCAGTACTCAAGTGGGTTGAACAGCAATCCTGCAAGATGCATTTTGAACACACATGCCTCTAGATTGATGACTGGAATCGCACCACACTTACCAAAAAAAAAAACCCAATCAAACTGAAAACAGAGAAATATTGTCCATGATTTCCAATTAATTTATATACATATATAAAAATCTTGTCCCAAGTGCAATGAAAGAAAAACTCTAATACCAGAAAATAAGAGAGACAAGATGCGGGAGGTAATATCTTTTATTGGACCAACTTTTTTTGGTGAGAGAGAGAGACAACTTTTTGAGCTACAAAGCTCTTCAAGTCTGGGTAGGATACTAATAGTGTCACAGCTAAATACAAGATCAAACAGACAGATTAGCATAAGTAGTTAGCACATATCCTATCTGTTTGATCTTGTTTTTAGCTGTGACACTCTTAGTACCTTTCCCAGCTCTGAAGAAGAACTCTGTGTAGCAGAAAAGCTTGTCTCTCTCAACAAAGAAAATAGGTCTAATAAAAGATATTACCTCACCCACCAAGCCTCTAATATCCTGGGACCGACATGGCTACACCATCACTACATATACCAGAAAATACTTAGCACTTAGAAGTCAGCTGGAGAGTTTTCATTTTCAACATTTCTCTAAAATGCTTTAGGCATGAAACACCCATCCTGAGGTTTGACAGTGGTTGATCTTTATGTTAGCAGTTTAAATGCATTTTATATTAACAGTTTTCTCCCAAACCTTGTGCACATTCTGCCATATTGTATTACACTGCATCGGGTTACCTTCTGTTATGACATTACCGTATATGACATGACATGTCCCATTGTGAGATAATGAGCCAGAAATTTGTGTTAATAATTGTTTTGACTGCTCCCCATGAACAAGTTTTGCAGCCACATGTTTGGCATCTATAATGATGTTATTTAAAAAAATCTGCATTTCAGGTAGGAAAGTAACTATTGCACAAACTGCAGACAGATAGTCAGGCTTGGTTAGCCGGTATCTAGAGCAATGTTTGGTACTGTACTGGGAATAGCAGCCTTTGTGTCAAATCCAGGCACTGTTTCTGTATAAAAACCACATTAATGCTACAAATGCTGCCACCACATGGTTCGGCTCAAAGTGGTCAGGAGTTGAAGAAGGGAAAGAGATTTTCTCCAGTAAGCATTTCTAGTTAAGAAGTTAGTCAGAATTCTTTCTGTGGGTCATATGATGCATTCAATCACCCCCAAAGGCCACCACTCGCTCAGTCCAGAAAATACTACCTCCACACCTTGTGGAAAATTGAGGGAGTCATTGTCTCTTCTCACATAACTCCTTGTGTACAGCAGCCATGCAAAGACATCTAGCAGTACAGTCCTGGACCCTCCCATTGTGTCAGATAGCCATTTTAACTCTTTGTGTCTGACCCAGTTGTGGGATACCCCTGCAGGATGTGAGTAGAGTCAGTGGCTGCATAGCTAAGCTCTGCTGCGCAGCTGTGGGAAACTGTGCTACTGAGTGTAGTCTGGTAGAGATTTGGTCTGGTTCTACAATTCACCTCATGATCAATACACATTCATTTCTTTTTAAGGTCTCAAATGATATTTGCTGAGACAGACAGATTTAATTGCATACCTCAGAAAATTACCATCACAGCCTTCTCCATATTTATAAGGAAGGTGGCAAGATTTTACTTCATTTCCTTTAGAGTGGTCCAGGCCCAAAGTATACATCATTACTCAGCTCACTTACGTTGCTCTATATTTCCCAAAGAAACTCGGATCAGCTACATTCTCCTTTTGCTGTTTCAATCTGTTTGCTGATTTCTGTTTAACTTTAACAACTGTTTGAAGTGGAGTGGAAATCTTGTTTAGCAAACATATCCTCCTTTGTCTAATCAACATGATGTTTGATTTGCTGTAATTCATTCTTTCACTTTCATCATTTTGCATATCCATGACCTGCAGTAACATTTCCAAATGTTCATATCAAAGTCAGAAGTATCAGGTAATAATAACTCTGCATATTTTATGCTCAGATGATCTGAAATTCTGTGTACAGTTAACTTGACTGGATTCAAATTATGTCATGCAACAATACCCCTCTTAGTCCTCAGTTCTAGGAGGAATCTTTTATTGCAAGCTATGGCTATTAGTGCTGTGAACCACATGTGGTACCATTGTAACTGCCTTTGACTGACTACATGGTAATTTAGAGACTGCAGGATACATTTGCGACTGATTTACACTTTGTTTGTGGATTCTTAACATCCACTGCTTGGATAACCATTACCCAGAGATTGGTATGACAGCTAAATTTTTATCGTTGTATTAGAAATTCTTTGAAAATAGAACACTATAAAACAACAACCACAAAGTAGACATATGTTGCTCATTGACAGTGTTGGAGTTATGTTCAACACAATATATTCATAGGAAAAATCCTTTCCTCAGCTCAAATACTGGGTATGCAGTAGGCTGATGAGGATCCAAAGTAGGGAGTAATAACAGAACCAGATCTGTGGCTGTTATTGAAGTGTCTGTGCTTCATGCTGAGTCAGTCTAGGAGAATAGTCCTCAGTGAAGTCACCACACTTTCCTAGGCCCAGTAACACAATCAAAGTAAAAAACGTACAAAGAAATCAAACTGTTGTTTTAAGGAGTAAATTGTGAATTAGGTCATTGTTGCATAGGAGTCTGAAAATGGAAAACACTACATTAGTATTAGTCAGTATTATTATGCAGCCTCTAAATTTTACTTGGCCCCGTATTTTAATTCTTGATTGCTACCAAGTAGATTTGTTTTCAGTCTAACATGCCAACTATAGTTGGTGGGGTTTTAATTTCTTATAGCTTTTCAACTTACATTTACTCTAGGCAGTGATTTAATAATAACCAACTTGAAACTACTACTAGCATAAAAATCTTTGCATTGTTAGCAATGCATCTCTTAAACACTGCCCTGTAATTTGTCATAGTTCACCATCATTTATAATTCAATTAAATATGCTTCAAAATACAGGGCTGGAAGTGGCTACAAAGTGCACTTGTCCATAGCAAGTGGATTTGTGCGTTTCCCTGTCAGAGAACTGTGTTCTAGGACTTACCCAGAGAGAGAGATACAGCAGTCACATGGAATGTGCGGGGCAACTGGCAGTTCATTCTTGTGCAGTGCTAATGTGCCATCATACAAAGACCTGCCTTCACCACCCTTGGTTAACATGGATTGGCAGGGAAACAACACTGGGAGCGGAGCCTTACCTGCTCCTTACCTCGCCAAGTCATCATGGCTGAATCGCTCAAGGAAGGACTATCACATTAATTTCATCATCTGAGATTTTGTTTAGTATGAAGACAGTTGTCAACATGTGCCGCATAAAACCAGAAATGGGAAGAACAGGTGCCTTTAAAGTTACCTTTACAATACCCCAAACCTGAGGCTGGCCAGAGCTGAAGAGGAGCAGCACAGAGAAGCTCTGTTGGCTCTGGAGTGCTAACAGGAGTAAAAAGAGGTAAAAGTAGTTTGTCACATCAATCAGCAAAAATTCTTTTAGATACACAGAGAGTATGCATTGCATGTACTGAGTGAGAGAGCACTACTTTCACACTGATCAGATTAGAACTCAACTTCAAAATATTTTAATGCATTTTATCTTGCTCATGTGACGTGGATTTTTTAAAAGGACTAGGGGATGAACTGCGTTCTCACGTATACCAATGTAAAGCTCCTCCACGTAATTTTTTCAGTGGTGATTTCAGTAGTGTTCCACCAGGTTTACACTGGTATCAGAATCTGAATCAGATCAGAATCTGTGTATGTTTGTGTTGCACAACAGGGTCTAAGTGGATATTTGGGTCAGATAGAGGAGAACTGGTTGAAAAGGAACAATATCAATCCATTTCCTAAGTGAAAGTCATTGAAAATACATGGAAAAAACAATTCATTGGGCCTGATTCTGATCCCATTGAAGTCATTATGAAAACTAATATTGAGTAAATTGGAAGTAGGATTGGCTACTTTGCCTGCACATCTGGCTCAGTAATTTAAGTACGTTCCAATTACTTGGCACATCATCTCTGTAATTCTTCTTCTTAAGCTAAAGAATTTCCTTTTCTCTTTTACTATAATCAGTTATTCTAAATTTTCCTTTTTCTGTAGAAAAACAGCCCTCCAAAAATCCCTAAGAAAATGAAAAAGTGGGATATAAAATGTTTGTAGTTGTAAGTTCTAATAAATATTTTATTTAGTCAAGGAGTAGCCTAGTGAAGAAAAACATACCATCCATTGCTTCTGAAAATTTATTTTATACTCCCAGTGAATAAGTGAATAAAAGGAACCAATTTTTTTAAGACCTCTTCAGATCTGTCATAAATGATATAGTCCTAGCACTGTCATTAGCTATTAGTTTGTGAATAGTCCAGTCTGTTTTGCATCATTATTATTCATTTGCATTAAAATAGTGCCCAGAGGGCTCACTCACGATTGGGGCTCATTTGTGCTAGGTGTAACAAGGCCATCCAAGAAAAAAATTGAAGAGCAATTAACTGAAAACACACCAATTAACAGCATTGTTTTAAGTACAGCAGCAGCAGGAAGTTTGTCAAAGAGTCAAGGGGACCACAGGACCATCAAGGTGCTAAAGGAGCACTCTGGGAGGCAAGGCCATTGCAGAGAAGCTGAATTAATTTTTGTGTCAGGTTTCCCTGCAGGGGATGAGGGGGAGATTCTCCCCACACACACACACCTGAGTCATCTTTTTTAGATGTCAGATCTCAGGAACTGTCCCATATTGAGATTTCATAGAGGAGATTTTGAAAGAAATGGATAAATTAAACAGTAATAAGTCACCCAGACCAGATGGTATTCGCCCAAGAGTTCTAAAGGAACTCATGAAATTTCAGAACTCCTAATTTCTGTATGTAACCTATTGCTTAAAACAGCCTGTCTACCAGATGACTGATCCTAATGTAATGTCGCTTTTTAAAAAAAGGCTCCTGAGGCAACCCTGATGTTTACAGGCCAGTAAGCCTAACTTCAGTACCAGGCAAATTGATTGAAACTATAGTAAAGAACAGAATTATCAGACACATAGATAAACACAATATTGGAGAAGACTCAACGCAGCATTTGTAAAGAGAAATCATGTCTCACCAGTCTACTAGAATTCTTTGAGGGCGTCAACAAGGATGTGGAAGAGAGTGATCCAGTGGATTTAGTGTACTCGGACTTTCAGAAAGCCTTGACAAGATCCCTCATCAAAGGATCTTAAGCAAACTAAGCAATCGTGGGAAAAGAGGGAGGGTTCTGTCATGAATCAGTAACTGATTAAAAGGTAGGAATAAATGGTCAGTTTTCACAATGGAAAGAGATAAATATCATGCCCCCCCCCCCCGAAAAGAGCTGTACTGGGTCCTGTGCTGTTCAACATATTCATAAATAATTTAGAAAAGGGGAAACAGTGAGGTGGCAAAATTTACAGATGATACAAAACGTCTCAAGATAGTTAACTTTGGATGTAACTGTGGAGAGTTATAAAGGGATCTCACTAAATTGGGTGACTATAACAACTGGCAAATGAAAATCATTGTTGATAAGTGCAAAGAATTGCACATTGGAAAATATAAGTCCAGTTATACATACAAAATCATGAGATCTAAATTAGCTGTTGCCACTCAAGAAAGAAATCTTGGCATCATCGTGGATAATTCTGTGAAAAAATCAGCTCAATGTGCAGTAGCAATCAAAAAAGCTGGCAAAATATTAGGAGCCGTTAGGAAAGAGAGAGATAATAAAACAGAAAATATCACAATGCTACTCTATAAATTCATGGTATGCCTGCTCTTTTTGAGTGCTGAGTGCAATTCTAGTTGCCTCATCTTTAAAAAGATATATTGGAATTGAAAAAGATACAGCGAAGGGCCACAAAAATTATTAGGGATATGGAACAGTTTCCATATGAGGAAAGATGAACAAGACTGGTTCTCTTCAGCTTAGAGAAAAGATGCCAGAGGGGTGGAAGGAATATGATACAGATCTATAAAATCACAAATGTGTGGAGAAAATCAATAGAGAAGTGTTCATTACCCCTTCACATAACACACCCAATGAAATTAATAGGCAGCAGTTTTAAAACAAACAAAAGGGGGCACTTCTTCAAACAACACACAGTGAACATGTGGAACTTGTTGCCATGGGATGTTGGGAAGGCCAAAAGTATAACTAGGTTCAAAAAAAGAATTAAATAAATTCATGTAGGATAGGTCCATCAGTGGCTGTTAGCCCAGATAGTCAGAGATGTAATCTCATGCTCTGAAGTGGGTATTCGCCCACAAAAGTTCATGCTCCAATATGTCAGTTAGTCTGTAAGGTGCCACAGAACTCTTTGCTGCTTTTACAGATCCCGACTAACACAGCTACCCCTCTGATACGTGACACTCATGTTCTGAGTATCCCTAAAACTGTCTGCCAGAAGCTGGGACTGGATGACAAGGAATGGATCACCTGAAACTGGCCTGATCTGTTCATTCCTTTTCAAGGATCTGGCACCAGCCACTGCCAGAAGACAGGATATTGAGCTAGATATACCATTGGTCTGACTCAGTCTGGCTGTTCTTATGCATTGTGTAAACACATAGGAAAATATTGTCCCTGCTGGAAAAAGCTAGAATACCAATATAAATATTTTTTTTCTCTTTGGAAATAAATGTTGGCCTGGAGCAGCTAATGACTATTATAGGGAGGAAACATGGGTCTTTCAAAGCACAGGGGACAAGGAGATCTGAGACATTAGGGACATTCTTTTTTTCCCCATGTAAACAAGAATTCTTTCTTATAACCATGAACAAGAAAGGAGGTGACTCCACTTGACAAATTCACTCATTACTGGAAATATTTGTACCATTTCTGAAAAGTGTGAGGATTATATTGATAGCATGAAAGTAACCCTGAAAAGGGTTTCATTATTTAAAACTAATTTGTAGGAGGGGTCTTTTGAATTTTATGGATGTTCCCTAAAGTGTTGGATTAGAGGAAATAGCTAAATTTTGTGGGAATGTGTAGATTCTGATTAAAATTTTGATGGGAAAAAGTGAATGATTTTATTTAAAAAGTCAAAACAAAATATTTTACATTGTTGTATTATATTAAAATATTGTAATACTATATTAGTTATGTATATAATATGTGGATAGACATCTGTATTTAATACAATATAAAAGTCTAAACAAAGTGAATTGAAATAAAATATTAGGCCAGTATAAAAGCAAAACATTTCAGTGGTCCCAAACTGAAATTATTAAGAATTTTGGTTTTATGAAAAATTTTCAAAATTTTTGTTCCAATTTGGAACAATTTTTACTTTGAAATGTTGGCATTTCCCATAGAATGGAAGTTCTAATTCCCAACCAGCTCTGGTAGTGAACATCTAAGCAATCTTATCTACAATAGCTTCTACATATGTCCAGGATGGGTTATAAGATAATCAAGCAGGATATTACTAAAGTCCTGAGTACAAGTCTTATCAAAATAATTTACTATAATATATCTTGTATGCGGGAATGAGAACATAAAGAAAAAAGTACCAATTAGAGTTGAAGACTGGCAATTAGCATACTCCCTCACATTCCACAATTCTAACCCAGCTCATCTCTCTGCTATTCCAGTCCTGCTCCGCTTTTAGACAGAGAATACAAATTTTGCCAAATAGTGTGGCGGACACATGCTTTAGAACAAGAAGAACAAACTCATTCCACTCTGTGTGACAGACTGCCTGTCTAATCATCCCAGTGGACAGTTGGTGATAGTAATTGACTCCCACTTTCTCTCAGTATGTGGACGCTCATATTGTGGTGTGACATGGGCTGAAAGACTATATCTTTTATTGGACCAACTTCTGTTGGTGAGAGAGCTTATATAGAGAGCTCTTCTTCAGATCCAACAACATTTCTTGACCTACAACAACATTGCATAGTTAGGCTGAGTTAGAGCACCCAGAGCCTGGTATTGCCTGTTAACAGGACATATGGAAGTGAATATGTGTTTTCATTTAACGGTGGTGAGCCTGGGGATAGGGTGCCAGGCAGTCTTAGACATGCCACCTAAATTAGTCAGCACCATCGGTGTACACTCTGATCAGTGATGGATCCCTCATAAGTGTAATATAACTTCCATATATTCTGTAGTGATGGAACAGAGATTACTCGGTTCCACAAACATGCAGAGGATATCTCCTCTGCGATCACAGTGTGTATGGAAGTTGCTTCACATATATGATTTATAACTCTGAGAGTACACCATGAAAACAGTAAGAGCTCTCTAAGCGAAGTGCAGTGACATTTTCAGCTCTGAATCACAAGTTGGCTTCTAGTAGCTGCGCAACACAGATTTTTCTGCCGCTCAAATGGTTTAAACCCAACTTCGTTTGAGAGATCCTGTGGCGATTAGATAAGGGTATGCAGAACCAGCTTTCCAAAAACATTCAGCATCACAGAGAAGTAGTGCTGGATAGTTATAAACAGTGGTGCAGGTGGAAATAATTTCTTGCTGGTACTGCACTCATGGGAGGGACACAAAGGGGGATGAGGGGGACGTGACCTCTCCATGTGACCCTCCAAGTTTGTAAATTGTTCTAGATGAAACTGACAATGCCGGAGCTGTCAAATCAGAAGGACCTTCATTCGAATAAAGGTGAGCAGATGTGTGATAAGTGTTAGCTCTGTTGCTAAGTTGAGGAACATATTTTCAGCAAAGTTCTTGGCAGATTCCTGAGGCAGCTGGTTTAAGTCTGTCAGTGTCCAGCATTATAATCTTCACTTATAGTTCTCTCACCCACAAAGCTAGAAAATGAGGCATTTTTTTTCTTTGTTTTGCTGCTCCAGTTCCAGTTAACAAAATGTATGTTAGACTAGTTCGGCTGCAAAGAAGAATTCTATGTACACTCACTTGATTCCCATCAGGTTGCAGAACTGGGCTGACATCAGAATCCAAACATCCTCTGGTCAGTGCAAGCAGAGGCATTCCTCTAATGATTTAGACATCATGTGATGCAATTTGGATGTCATGGATAATTCAGACCAAGGGGGAGAAACAGAATCAAAACCACTGTTTAAAGCAGGGGTCTCAAACACTCGGCTCTTGCATGTAGCCCGCCAAGTTCCCTGCAGTGTGCTGCTGCCATCCCGCAGCCACTCTAGGTAAGCAGCACCGGGCTGGAGCCCGCACCCTGCACACCAACCCCCTGCCCTGAGTCCCCTGCCATATCCCGCACCCCTCCCACACTCCCTGCCCTGAGCCACCAGCCGCACCCCTCACCCTCTTGCATCTTACCCGCCAACGCCCTGCCCTGAGCCCCCGCCGCACTCTGCACCCTTTCTGCACCCCCTGGGGCAGAGTTGGGGTGGGGACTTTGGGGAAGGGGTTGGATTGGGGTGGGAAGAGGTGGGGCTGGGGCGGGGCCTAATGCAAGGAGTGGAGTGGGGGCGGGGCCAGAGGCAGCTAGGGGGGTGTCAGTGATGCAGCCTTCAGTTCAGTGCACTAGTCCTCATGTGGCCCTTGTGGTCATTTGTGTTTAAGACCCCTGGTTTAAACACCTTCCGTCCCCCCCGCCACTCCTCCCCTCTTGAGGACTCTTGACCAACTTAACAGCCCAATACCTATGCTAACAAACTTAAACAAAGCCTTTGTTAGCATATATATTGTGCTGTTAAAGCCATATAAAGAATGAATGCCCTCCCTAGCCGCATTTACATTCCCCCTGTCCCCAGAGAGGGAGAGCTAGCTCCAAATCTTTCCGATACCCTGTACTCACGAAACATTTCTTGCTGGTACTGCATACTGGAGGCTGCTGCCCTACTTGCACTCTTGGTTATAAAGAACTAGTTACAGTGTTTTCTGCTAATAGCCAGTTGTAGTGGGCTGCATCCTACATTCCTCACTGAGGCAAAACTCCCTTGAGAACAATGGGAGTTTTGCCACAGTAAAGACGTCCTATACTGTTAGGATTTGGCTATAGTCAATATCCAAGGGCAATTCCTTCAATGTGAATTGCTTTGTGTGAAAGAGTGAATATTGTGTATTGGGATTGGATTTACTACTCATGCCCTCCAAATCTAGCATGGGATATTATTAAGATAATGACAATTTCCTAGGATGGCTCCTGGGATCCAGGGTGTCTCTTATGGTAGTTACTCCCCTCTGTGGCTGGTATATGTGTGGCTGCCCAGGTATGCAAATAGACTCAATCTACTCTGCTTTGTTCATTTATCTTCTTTAACTCAGCATAAAGGCATGTACAGCACCTTAACATAGCAACAAACCTTAATGGCTTCATGCATTTCAACAGCCATCTGAAGGCATGTGAGTTCTCGTAAGACGAACTCTCAGCTTCACTTTGCAGTCTTCATTGGCAAGTTGCCACTGTCTAACTCAGTCACCCACGAACTGACAATGACAAAAGCAACCACAAAATACTTAGCAGCTGACAACATTCTACATGGAATGTGTGGTCAGGATTTGTCTGAAAAGCAACAACAAACCATTTAGCTTTTTTAGCTTGATTCTGCTGAAATCCTTTCCTGAGTAATTGGAGTTTAGCTGAATTCTCAATCTTTTTTCCTTTAAAAAATATCACTGTGTTATTAGTTGAAAGGTCAGGTAGTAGTCATCATAATCAGTGTTTAACAGCTCTTAATTACTGACACTTACAGCCCATAGAACAAAGAGGATAAATAGGTCTTTTATAATAAGGTCATTGTTAAATTCTTCAGTTGAAGACACACTACTTGGCATTTATGTATTATTAGCTTATTACTTCTTGCATTTTATTTGGTATCCACAAGCATCATATCTAGGTGCCTTAAAACACTCAAGTTGAACCATACAGGAGCTCACTCAGTAAGACAGACTGAATACCATGCCCCTCAGCTGTTTTCAGTATGCTTGTCCCAGACCTAGGCCCAAAGCCGTTTAAGTTAACAGAATATCTCCTGTTGACTACAATGGGCTTTTGATCAGGTTTCAGACTAGGAAAGTCAAGGTAGGAATTATTCATTTGGGATGTTGGGGTGCTTCTTGCATCTTTCATGTCATTTATTCTTCATCTTCCCCTTCACTCCTTATCTTTCTCCATCTCCTCCATACT
Organism: Chelonoidis abingdonii; assembly: GCF_003597395.2. Taxonomy (NCBI): domain Eukaryota; kingdom Metazoa; phylum Chordata; order Testudines; family Testudinidae; genus Chelonoidis; species Chelonoidis abingdonii. The sequence goes on along the minus strand of NC_133778.1, from coordinate 53,454,477 downwards.
GACACCAATGCAGGGCAAGGCTCTCATATATTCCAGAGGGTCGATCTACTTCCTTAGTATTCTGGCCATTAAGGCAGAGCAGGAATCATGGTGACAATTTGTGATATTCAGAGAATTTTACATAAACTCTCTGCTCAGAAGGATTTTCTTGGAGGCAGGAAAAAACCTAATTTCCAAAATAAGTATACTTTTGGTCATTTCTAATTGTGAGGTGTACATCTGTCGAACAGTTATTTCAGTTTCCTATTCATTATGATTCTGAGCTGACTCAAATGTGTGCTATAAAGATTTTAGAAATCTTTAATATATAATATGGTCATGTTTCTTCAGGTAGCTGACATTCTTTTTAAGGCTTGCATTTTCAATAACTTCTTTTCTGCACTAATTTTTTTTCATTGAGAATTTTCATCCTGATTTTGCCAGGCAGTTTCAGTATTTAGTTTGTGATTAACATATAGATTGAAGAGTCCTTAAGTACTCATTGATACAGTAAAATATAAAGGTTTATTGAGAGCCATTATGATGGATCAATAAGTACTCAACACTTATAAAATCCCTTTTGTACCATTATTGCATTGAATCTTAACAGCTCCAAAGCAATTGTCAAGTTCTGTTTGGTGTGTAGAGCACACTTTTTAAAAGTCCTTATATGTTTAAATGATGATGGAATTCAGTGGTGGCCAAACTTACTGACCCTCTGAGCCACATATAACAATCTTTGGAAGTTTGAGAGCTGGGGCTCTGGGCTTCAGTCTCATGAGGCACGCCTGCCCAGGCCCGGGACTTCATCCCTGTAGTGGGGTCAGAGTTTCAGACCTTCAGAGGCTGAAGGAGGTTGAAGCCCCAAGACACTCCTCTTCGTTAGACAGAAGCCAGAGGTGACACAAGGGCTGAGGGCACATGCGGTCATGTATCCCCCCAGATTTTTGCCGGGGTTTGCTGGCCCCTCTAGGTCACTTGGTTCTGCCAGGCCCCCTCCCTGCACTGCAGCTGCTGGAGTCAGCAAGCTGGGAGCTGTGGCCATGGGTAGAGACACCAGCAAACAGCTGGGAGTTGCAGGGAGATCTGCTGCTTTTGCTGCTGCCTCTCCTGTGGAGCTAAAACAGCAACCCCTCCAGGCAGTCCCCAGCTGTTTGCTGCTGCCTCTTCATGTGGAGCTAACACCTTGGAGCTGCAGGGAGGGGCTGCTGATGGTAAGAGAGGGGCATGAGTCAAGCTGTTGGGGGGGGGGGGGCGCAAACCTTTAAATTGTGCCACTCCACTCTCAGCAGGGACCAGTCATCTCTGGCAGAAGTCCCTAGCATCATCACCCTGCTGCAGAGCAGAAGTCCCAAGTCTCCCCCCACCAACTCTGATAGGCAGACAATGGGGGGCAGGGCATAGAGAACCAAAAAAGGCCGTATTGTTGGTTTTATATGCTCACCACAATGAATATCTAACCCCACATGCTGAAATAACAATATATCATTATATTTGTCATGTCAGTTGTCGTGAAATTATGTTGCATCAAACGGTACTTTTCTGAAAATTGTTTTTGCATGATTTTTTTTTAATAATCAGCTTCCTGCTATTGATTTTTCTAAAGTCACAACAAGGTCAGAATTCCATGAAAGGATGAGCTTTAGGAAAGCAAGAATTTTTCGTTCATCCCCATGTTAATTAAAAGAAAGTTCCATGTCAGTCGGACTAAGTCCATAAACCTTTCAATTACCATCTCGAGCGCATCTTGGATGTGAAGATGAATGGCTTCCTTCAAATAAAGAGAATATTGTTTTCTTCCAATATGGGCTCCAAAAGCACAAGGAGAATCTGCTGACAATAAATGGGAATGCATTTTTAAAGACAAAAGGAATTATACAGTGAAATCTCTGAGAGCTTTTGCCCTCCTCTGACCCCTGTTCAATGGAATATGTAACCAGAAAGAGTCTCTCAAATGTTTCTTCTTTACAAGCAATCAAAATTCACATGTGTCTGGGGGAAATCTACCTTCTCATTCAAAGCAGACTTTCCTCATGACCACACACAGGCATGCGTCCCACAAACAAACTGCCCAGCAGTGCTCAGGAAATACTTACTTCAAACAAGTTGCAGTTGTGGGAACTGTTGTGGTATTTGAGCAATAAAAATGGATAATATAAGTACGGTCTGGTGTGTAAGTTTGCTTGCATGCAATGGCCAAAGGTATAACTATTTTTGAACAAAATACCACAAGCATATTTGAAAATCATGAGCATTAATATGGCTCTCAGATTGAGATGGCCTTCATCTTGTTCCCATAGTATGTTGCCTTCACCCCAAAACAATATATAACCAAAGGTTATAGAATAACTGCTTTGGTTTGGGTGTGCTACACATTGGCTAAAATGGATGAAGAGGGCTCTTGGGTAAAATCACAGTTTCCACATTATTAAAGCTAAATTGGATGGGGAATGTGGCACAGAGGAAATGCTATACAGAGCTGGCTGGAAACTGGAATTTCCATTGAGTGGGAAATTCCAATATTTCAAATTTTGTTTTCATTCTGAATCAGAATGAAAAGTCTGGAGTTCCTTCAGAACAAAAATTCCATTTTTTAATTCAGAACTATCAAAACATTTTATTTTGATAATGTAAACATAAAATATAATACATACACTTCACATATAATGCATGTTTATTTAATATATCTAAATAATATTTTAATATAATAGAAAAGTCAAAATAGAATGAATCAAAACAAGAAAGTACCAATCATTTGTCTTGACTTTTTCCTGTTTCCAATTTCATTGAAATCAAAACATTCCTGCAAAACACTTAGATTTTGACAAAACTACAATTTCTGAGAGAAAACTCTTCCAATCAAAAAATGTCCCAAAAGCTCTAATGCTGAAACCCAAGATAGTCTTGAAAACAGCTCTCTCTTTTTTGAACATCTGTTTATTATTTGAGATTGGGATTTTTGGAAAGTCTAACTGAGTTAGGAACCCAACTCCCATTGACTTGTAATGGAGGCTGGTTTAGGAGCCAAACACCCTTAGGCTCCCTTGCTCCTAGGCTTAAATGTCTATTGATTGTATTGTTGTTGTTGTTATTATTTATTTCTATTGTAGCAGGATCTAGAGACTTCAATCAACTCAGGGCCTCCGTGCTGTTGGCAATATGCACATAGAGTAAATGACAGTCTCTGTCCCAAAGAACTTAACATCTAAAAGCCAGAATGTAAATGTTGGATGAAACAAAGCAAAGGAACAGTCGAGAGGGAGAAGGGATAACAGTAAAAATAAGACAATTTAGTATAGACTAGATACATAACACAAATTGTAGGTGACATAAATCAGTTAGCAGCAGTAGTCACAGTAAATGCCACTTGCCACCTCCTAGCCATGGAGAAGCCATAGAGAAGATTATTAACAGAGTAAATGTTGAAGTCCAGGGTAATCTTGCAAGCATCACTCCATTTTTTAGCATCATTTAAATACTCATTTATTTAAACTTTGATGCGGTTTTCACAAGGCAGGTCTAAGCAGATTACTGTTTTAACCATGTGATGTTGCACTCCATATGTTTATGGAAATATGCTTATGAGTGTGACTATAATGTTACTGGAATATGCTTTATGCAAAAAGTCTCTTGTAAGTTATCATTACAAAGCTTATAATCTACTGAGTTTGTTTGTCCTATTTGTATGTATGTATCATTCTTGTATCTGAAACTAAACAGATGAAATATTACTCTGAGGTCCTGTTGTAATTATGCAAAGTGTGAGCTATTAATAATGGTTTGGAATCTCGATGGCTCCCATTAACCAGGACAATTGGTTGTAAATGGCTCTGTTTACTCACAAACCTTTCTGAGTACATGCAGGCCAATCCTGAAAGAATGGCAAATGAAGTCTTATAGTGACATGTGATCATGTCACCTGGTACTGGAATACATCTTAAACCTGGTGCTTTTCTGTTTAGAAGGAAGGGTGGGAACCCAGAGAGAGATGAAGGATTCCCACCTTGTGCCAAAGCTATAAAAGGGGGTGGAACGGAACAAAAAGAGTGTCAGTCATGAGAAATCCCCTTTGTGACCACCTGAGCTGGAACAAGGGCTGTACTAGGGGAAAGGATTTGGCCCAGACTAAGAAGGTGTCTATTCTGTGAAAGAAGCTTATTAGAACATCTCTGAGCGTGAGATTTCCCTGTATTCAGTTTCTTAAATGTATTAGTCTTAGAGTTGCGTGTTTTATTTTATTTTGCTTGGTAACTTACTTTGTTCTGTCTGTTATTACTTAAAACCGCTTAAATCCTACTTTTTATACTTAATAAAATCACTTTTGTTTATTAATCAACCCAGAGTAAGTAATTAATACCTGGGGGAGCAAACAGCTGTGATATCAGTGTTATAGAGGGCATACAATTTATGAGTTTACCCTGTATAAGCTTTATAAAGAGTAAAACAAATTTATTTGTGGTTTGGATCCCATTGGGAGCTGGTTGTCTACCTGCTGAGTGGTTTTCAGTTAAAGCCTTCAGCTTTGGGAGCATGGACCAGACCCAGGTCTGTGTTGCAGAGGAGTAGCATGTCTGGCTCAACAAGACAGGGTTCTGGAGTCCCAAGCTGGTAGGGAAAATGGGCTCAGAGGTAGTTTCAGCACATCGAGTGACAGTCCCAAGGGGGTCTGTGTGACCAAAACTGTCACAAACAGCACAAAGTTTAACAAAATCCATCTAAGCAATTAAGAATATAACTTAGAAGGCTTACGGTTTCTGCTTCAGTTTGGGCTCTGGTGCAGCTCTCTGTTTTTGGCCTCTTTTGGGATGCTGAGCCTTCCAGCTTCCTTATGGCAGTGTAGAGAAACTGCAGAATAGATTACTTTTATTTAAACCAGTCATATGTGCACATGTTCTTGGCTGTTTTGAGCATAACATTTATGTGCACAGGTTTTTCTGTGCTCAAGGTAAATAAATTAGAAAACTTCTCTTCTGTTAGGAGAATGTGCAGATATTCACATACTCCCTCCAAATGTGCTGCACAGACATTCCTGGAAATACTGCCTGAGGAATATAGCACTTCTGGGAATGATGGATGCTCTTGAGCAATTCAGAATCTGTCTCTTCAGCATCAGTCCAGACATTTATTATTTTGTAAAAGCAACATTTTATGTGCCAGATTTTCATTGTACTAAGGTGGGGCAGCCTTAAAGTCCCTGAAGGCCCTTTATACTCTCTGGGTGGCTAAAGGAAGAGGGTTTAGTATAAATGAGAGTCTGCCCATATGGAAAGGGCTATGAGAGACATGGTGTTGCCCAAACAGAGAGCGATTACACAGTGAAATATGAAAATCTTTACTCTCTGCCAAGCATTTATCATCCCTCTCTTTTTTGTTGCATTTAAGTTACATGGCTTGGCTTCTTTACACCGCTTATTTGTGCTTTCTAAGAGCCAAAATCTGTTCAGAGTATAAAAAGAAGAAAGCTGTGCAGAAAGCTCTGGATAATTGTTGAACAAAATCTTAATTCTTTTTAAGTGTATTTTTTTCCAATGAGGCAAAACAAGATTTTATATTTCTCAGGGTTATATTCTTAATTGCTTAGTAGTGACTTGCTGGCAGCTAGCAGAGAGACTAGCTTGGAGCCAAAAGAAGACTGTAACTGCATTTGGTCTGCTGGGCCACTGAATGAACAATGCCTCCCAGGGATTTTGTGCTCCACATTTCTGTAAAACAGAATACAGCTGTTTGTGATTTATTTCCCCCTGTACAGTGTTCCATTTGGTGGAGTGATAGTTGTTTCCCGTGCGTCTGACTTTGTGACAATATATTGTTCTACCTGGGCGCTCAAGAGTCTGTGCCAGTGTTGTTTGCCGCAGTCACCCTAAAGCTTTTTGTTGTACATGCCCGCTACTTGTCATCTGGGCTACAGGCTGCCATTTGTGCTAATTTAATATTCCCAGTTTTATGGGGTCAACAGGAAGTCTAAGGCTGTGGGTGGGGTCAGGGCTAGATAATTTTAAATTTTCAGTGCATTAATCATAGAAGATTAGGGTTGGAAGAGATCTCAGGAGGTCATCTAGTCCAAGCCCCTGCTCAAAGCAGAACCAACTCTAACTTCATAACCTTACCTGTTGTTCAGCTTGTGTTTCATTCCCCCCCCCCCAAGCTTCCTCAGCATATAACATGAATGCTAGACCCATGCCACTGTCTGTCCAGGCACCCCTTTTGCTATGTGATTCATAATAGGAATGTGCTCAGATCTTTTTTTCCCTATGTCAATCAGTTTCAGCTTGGTGTCCAAGCATGTAATTTGGTGGTTCTTTCTTATTCTGTCAGTGCTAGTGTGTGGCACAGTTGTGTTCCTTTTGTGATCACAGTAGGAGTCCATCCCCCTATTAAATATACTCATAACTCCTATGAAAGATATTGAGTTCTAAATGTGCCTGGAACAGATTGAACTTCTTTAAACAGATAATGCTGCTGTTGAAGGAATATGAACATACATGCCGATGCTGGTGGAAGATATACCTAGGAGAACATGACCAAGCCAATTCGTTTTTTTATACATTTAATAGTACTTTTCCCAAAAGAAGTGCAATCTCTCTTGTTTCTCTTGTGAATCCTATTGGTAGTGTAGCTCTCTGCCCAGCTGCGTCACTGATTCATTGTCTGACCATGGACAAGTCACTTAAACTCTTTCTGCCTCAGTTTCCTCATCTGTAACATTAGGGCAATGATACCTATCCACCTTTGTAAAGTACTTTGAGACCAAGAGATGAAAATTGCTGTGTTAATGAACAGTATTATTTAGAATTATTTTTAGTTATTGCTATTTAAAGGGAGATTTTGTGTTACAGCATACTATTAACATGGCAATACCAGCTCTTTTTACTTCATATTTTGTGAATTTTCTGCTTTGGGGACTGGGCCACATGTGCACTCTCTCTCTCGCTCTCAATGTTCAGTGAATTTGTTGTTCGTGGATGAGGGTTGTTCTGGAGACTGAAGGTTCCGTCCTCTCTTAGAACAGGTATGGCAAGCTTATAAGCAGTGTAAGTTTTCTCACATTAGCCTATCAGTATTCCATAATTCTGACCTGGAAGCACCATGACTACAAGCTAGAAAGGTAGATCAGACTTCATACGAATTGAGTTCTTGGCCTCTCCACTGAGACTAACACCAAGGAATAGTAGCTTTTGTGATTTGAGACTTGTCCAGTAAGATATGGCCTGAAAATACAAACATTTTACATCAAAATCACCAAAAAATTGGTATGTGGCAATAGTTTTGGGCTTGTTTTAGATTCAGATGTGTGACCTAGACACAAAAAAGCCATACCCCTTTGCTAATCCTTGAGATTACTCATGGCTGGCACCCTTTATTCTCAAAATTGGAGATCTGAATGTTTGTGTTTAACTATGTACCACACTGGAAAATTACCTTATCTCTACCTTTCTCTTCAAAATCTTGTGCGTACTTCCATCTCTCTGTGGAAGCATGTTGAATGACTGACATCTGTGTAAGCATGAGCACATCAAGCATTTACAAATGCCCTTGGAAGGCATTTTATAGCAGTGCCCTTCTGACATCTGCTATGACACAGCTGTATGGCACACCTTGATTGAGATACCATAATTTACCCTGCTTTCTTTTTAACAGGGCCTTTCATGCATTGCATCAGAAAGCTCCCTGCAAGGGATTGAAACATTTATCATTTTGAATTGAAACATTTCTTAAGCAAACATCTCTGGTTCCTGTCCCTTTTCCCTCATGTCGTTTTCTCTCGTCCTTACATAAGAGTTTTGGAGCAGGAACCACACTGCAAACCGACACCTGCGTTATATTCCGTACATTTTGCCCTAATCTGACCAGCTACCACAATTAACAACTAAATCTCAGACCTATAATAGAGCCACACAATCACATAGTAATTGATGCCTATTTACTAGGTTTCCAGGTTTAATTCTGATCTAATTGTATATCGAAAAATAAAGGGCTCTTAAAGAAATAAATAACAGAATTTGTTCTTGAATAAATGTAATGTGGCTATAGAAGATACTAAATTAGGTTTCCAGCCCAGCTGGTTGACCTTATAAATTCTGTCAGCCAAATGGTCGCCAGTGTAAATAACACTCATTTTTCTTAGTGTCAAAGCTTTGTCAGTTTAGACTGATCTAAGTGTTGCTGCATGTGCTCGGTTCCCCCTGAGTACAGGACCTCACGGACTGTTGCAGCTCATGGTCTGAGGAAACATACCTCATCTGTTTTACATTTCCTTTGTAGCCACTCTGGAGGCTAATGGAGAGATCTCAGGCTGCGTTGCTAACAGTACAGACTAAGTGATGAAAATCTCAATGGAATTCAGACTTCCTCAATACTTATAGATATCTGTAGGGCGATTGTGAGTTAATAATCTTTTCCTGAAACCACTTTATATTTCACAATTTTTTTTCTGGCATAGTTCCTTCTTTCCCAAAGGAAATTTCCTAAACTTTACTACTAACACATATGTAACGAGGTCAGTCCAAATCATGCTATCAAATCATGTGGTTCTCGGTTTTATAAAGATGCAGATAAAAGAAGCAATAAGAAATTTCTATTAATGTTTTAACAACTGTGTTTGTATTACAGTTAGATGTGAGGCCTAATCAGAAAGCAGGAAAATGTTTTTAGAAGTACTCGGTAGCCACTAGCACAAATGAACACAAACAAAAGAATATTGTGCTATGGGATTCATCGTGGCTTAGTTTGGACCATATATTAGCTTCCAGTTCTAACAGTTTAAAATTCATAACAATATTTTCTTCATGTGGGATTTTCCAGATCCTATATTATAATAAGAGAACCAAAGGTTAGAGACTGAAAGATTAAAGTAATCCCCAACTGCCATAGTTTATTTATAAATTCTCCCTCTATTATGCATATATAAAAATCCAAGCTCTCCACTTGCCGTTCATGTATTTTTAAAATAAACACATATTTCTTTGCCTTGTTTTGTTTTTGCAACCGCTATATGTATAGTTTCTAAAGTTTATGAAGCCCTATGGGATTAGCAAAAGAGAAGATACGTGTGTACATGCATGCCTTACTTTTAAAGTATTTGAAACAACATCAACCTCTATTTTTAGCTTTCTTCCTTGCTTCCCTATCAAATATCTTGTCTGTTTTTGTCCACACAGCAAGTCATCGCTGGCACTGCAAATCTCCTTCAGGATGTTTGGGTTTTTTTCATTTTTTCTGGGGCCACTTTCAATAGTGCTCTAAGATTCTCCTATGCAACATATGCTGACTGAGCTGAATGAGCTGTTTTGTAAAAAAACCTGAGCAGCCCCAAGCAGGTGCTTTACTTTGCTAGAATGGATGAAGGAGGGGCAGGAAGTGTACTTAGAGATCATTGAGTCTTGCCAAACTGGTTGAAAGCAGGATCGTCATTTTGTGTGTGTCTGAATCAATTCATGTGGGTTCTCAGGCATTGAAGTTTGAAAAGGTTTGAATGATCCTCAACGTGCACATCTCATTGCAAACCTGAAAACAAGCATAGAGTTGTCAAGTTATCCATGAGTTTGTTGCACCTTGAAGTGGCATAATTTCCCATATTGGAAAATGCCGTGTGATTTTTCCCCATCTCCATGAACAGAAGTTTTCCAGTGTTCATGAATCCCTAGTTAGAGCAAAACAAGTTCATATACTGCTTTGACAAAAAAGCTCAACACCCTCCAAGAGAAGCACATTGGATAGTAGACAGAGCTTGACCGTGCATCAAGTTTTACATTTCTCTAAGTGTATGTCACACACTCAATTCTGACCTCCTACCTGTCTTTGATACTGACAAATGATCATTTCTGTGACAGGTGGAAATAGGGCTTGTGACATGAAAGAACCACTGCTCATCACCATTAACACTTATTAACCATTTCAAAATGCATCTCTGGGTAGATGTGTGTTGGGTAAGGAGTTGTCTCTCCTAACAGTAATAATGTGCACCTGTCTGGTGTCTGTCTGTGGCCAATGTTCAGAACATGAGCTCTCTACTGGGTAATTGCACTTACCTACTTTGATTTTAGAGCTGAGTTATTATCAAGGAGCTTGCCATGAACATCAGTTTGTGATTTTTAACAAGGTATTTTGAGTGCAGTGGCATTGCATGGGAGCAGCTGAGAACTTCATTTGGCCCACAGTTTACCTTCAGGATTGTGGGCACTCTCTGAGTTATTTACATATGATGTGCAACCCTGAAATGTCACATGCAATTTGTTAAACTACAAGGTCATTCCTCCTTACTGGTGGTGGCCAAGTGGTGATCCATGAATCCATGTTTTTTTCATTTGTATTCAAACTGCCACTCAAGATCAGACCAAAGGTCCATCAAAACCCAAAAGCCTGCCTCAGGCAGTGGCCTATGCCTGACACTTCCAGGAAGAATAAAGACAATCCACTGTGAAATATTGTCCTTTGGCCAGGGACAGGGAGCTTGTTCCTGAACCCAGCTGGTGAGCACTCTGTGCCCTGAAGCACCAAGAGCAATAACCCTTGTAATTTTTACCATGCCAGTAGAACTACAGACAATATTATTCATGTAACTGTCTAATCCAACTTTGAATCTTACTAACTCATTTGCCCCTCAATAATATCAAACAACAGTGAAAACAACCTGGCACTTTCTGTCCTCGTACTCTGGTGATTTTCTGGTAGGAAGCTCATTTGCTCCCACTCTCCATTAAGATGAACTGTCTTACAGCAGGAGTTATACAGCAGAGAAGGCCCATAAACCCAGAAGAACTGCTACTGTACTCACACTTTCCTTAAGCACAAGGACACATGCACAAGTGGATGCAGAAGACATGTTAAAAACCAAATCCCCTCCACCTAATGAAATCAAAACTTACACTACAGAATCATAGATTAGGGTTGGAAAGGACCTCAGGAGATCATCTATTTCAATCCCCTGCTCAAAGCAGGACCAACACCAAATGAATCAGTAGGCAAGCCTGGACTTTCCTTGGAATTCGAAAAGGTGCTTTTACTTTTACATGTGTATGTGCTAGAGCTTCCCATTCTTCAGCCACACTTTTGGCAGCCAACGTACTGTGTGTGACCTGCCAAATTGAGGTTGAAACTGCACATGAGGTTTGGTAGGAAGGTTTGGGCTACGCAGATTTGCAAGAACAATGTACCTGTTTTGGTACCACTGCAAAAATAAATGTCTCAGAAATGTAATAATATGTCCATTTCTGTGTATTGGTCATTTGGCAGAGCTGGATAATAACTCGTTGAACAATAAGTGACTTACTGCTTTTGAATTAAATACAGTGGCAATGTAATGGAGGTGTAACTTCACATAGGGTTATGTTGAGCAGAATATGGATGTAAGTGACACAGTAGTTTAACTTGCACCAAATTGGCAATCACCGTCGCATCTCTGTGTCCATACCAGAGCCTTGTAAAAATAAGGGTTATCTGGTCCTAAGAGAGGGCAGGTGGAATTTCCACTGCCACATTCCTCCAGGGGTTATACCAGGAGAGCTCTGCTTTAGTTCTACTGGGGATTTTAGAGGCGTCCTATCAAGAAAAGCTGCAATGGAGACAAACTGATTCCTCACCTCTCCAGACCACCAGGGCCAAACTCCTTTCTACACAGTTCTGCTCCCTTATAGATTCCCTCCCGCAAATGAGAGATTGGAGAGATTTTGTGCTGCTGTTACAACCACCCTCCTGGGAGACTTCCTCCCCCTGTTTAGGGCCTTTGAATGGAATGCAAAGAGGGGTGAATTTTACCCTTACAAATTTGGTACAGACCAAATTCTGTTACTGGCCCTTTCAGGGTGCCCTGGATGGCTGTTTCCTGGCCATTTGCTCAGTTTTTGGCCAGAGCTGGTTTGTTCTGGCCATCCTCTACCTCCCACAGATAGAAGAGAGGCTGTCGTGCTGACTTTCTCTCGCCAGATGGCCACTGTTCAAAATAGAATGTCAGCTAGAGCTGGTCACAAATGTTCCTATGTTCTTATGTTCCATAAAAAACACTTTCTGTGTGCAAAATATCCTTATTGAGAAAAAAGAAATTTTAGCAAAAATGTCAGTTTCTGTCAAAAATTTTCATTGAAAAACTGAAAACCATTTTTTTTTTCAGTTTTCAGCAACCAAAAAGAATTTTTTGGGGGGAGGGGGTAATGACAATTTAAAGAAAATAATTAGCAATTAAATTCTTTTTCATTTTGTCAAAAAAGAAAAAGAAAAAAAACCAATTCAACGGGAAAAAAAATTTCCCAACCAGTTCTAATATTGGATTTTAGGGACCAGTGCTCTCAAACTGTACCTACTACTAACACAGTTTTGAAAGCTCACACAAATCTAGGAGAATGTTATCTCAGCACCTACCAGGAATGAGCCTTGTATTTTTCATGCCTTTGCCTCACTGCTCAGGCTTTTACTTCTTTATTCAGCCTTGTCTGAGATTTGAGTTCAGGTTTTTTTCTCTTGGGCATGTTTGACAATGTAATGGTCATCATGGTACAGTTTATTACAGATAAAAATAGAATTATCAAAATAAAGATGAAATATAAACACCCCTCAAATTATTATTGATTAAAATATTGCTGTGCAAGAAAGACCCGTATGTCACCAAGTAGAGAGTGCTGATCAGGTCACGACAGGATGATCCTTTCCATCATAGCTCCAAAGCCATCTTTCCTTTTAATGGCTCTGCATCTGACATGTGTGACCTTTTCCCTGTCTGGTCAGATCTCATAACCAGGCAAGGGTCTGTTTCCCTTGTTCTGGGAAGCACCTATGTTTTATAAGAGAGCAGTTGTTTTGTCTTTCTCCAGATGATCTATCTCTGGTATGCTTTATGTCAGTTTTTTAGAAGACTCCTCCTGTTGCTCAATACATCCACAAAGAGGACCAATGCTAGCTCCTTTTGATAGCCATTCACATAATGAGCTGTTACCATCTTTGATACCACTTTTGATTCTGCCATTTTTATTCACCTAGAATAGTACCTTACTAAGTAGGTATTAGCGCTGGTCAGAAAATGAAAGGCGGAGAAAAATATGAACATTTTGAAGTCATTTTCATTCCACAAGTTTCAAATGACCTCCATGCAGCTTGAAAGCTTTCACCCATCTCTAGTAAGCATTCTTGGTGGTTTTAGTGGGAGTACTTGTAGAGTAAGGTTGTTCTCAACATGAATGAGGGTGGCAGACTCAGCCCTTAACATTTTCTCAATATGCACTTATAGAAAATCACACCTGGGCTGCTTCTTCCAACCCCAGTATGAGCTGTGGGCACAAGAATATATGTATAATTTATCCATTCAGAAATTACAAAAAGTTCAAAAGTGTAATACAAAACTATAAATCAGATATCCAGATAAGTATCTGCCACTATTCTATTTAATCTTTGACTGCATATTGGAAAAAGAAGCAATGGGAGAATAATGTTGAAAGACACATTAATTTTCATTTCTACTGGACACAATATTCATTTCCTGTCTTAAATAGTTCTGTAGTGTTAGTATACACTGTTAAACATTTAACTGTGGCTGCATTTTTCCAAGGAGTGAAGTGATTCCTCTATTTGTAAAGTTTATAATGTGTTTTCCAATCTTTTTGCACTTTATAAACTTTAGATAGTAATGATCATGATCAAAATTCTGCTCTCAGAAATGCACACACAAATCCCATTGAATTTAATGGGAATTGCACACTGGTATCCATGCATGAGTCTGTGTAATTGAAAATCGTAAGGAAAGATAATATAAAAATGTAGTATGGAAACATTAATCTTGGACAAAACCTTCTGTTTCTGCATGCTCATAGTTTTATTATATGATCAGGCAAAAGTAGATACACATTCCATTTATGCCATTTTAGTAAAATTCAACCTGCCCAATTCACTTTAAACATATGGACTTCATTTTCTCTCACACCTGCCTATGTTTATTTGTTATGAAAGGTTCATGGCTGCGTGAGTTATGTGACCTATTCCCATGATGATTAGAGTTAAATGTGTTTCCTGCTCTCCTGAATTCCAAATAAACTGAATAAAACAATCCATAGATTCCCAGCGTAATATCCTGAGTCTACAAATACACACACAATAAGTTAAAAAGTAGGAAACAATCATATTGCTGCTTTCTATTAACTAGCAGCTGTGAGAGAAAAGTAATAAGGGGGAAAAAACTGATAAACCAGTAAGCTATGCAGAAAGACATTTGAGTATTACATGATTTGCTGAGTTACTGTATTCAGTGAATGCTGCAAAATTATTTACATAGTTCGACCAATTTTTATTCAATCAGCACATTGGTTTTGGCTTTGTTAATTATTTTGAACAAGTATTCCTAATATGTACAACAAGAATTCAAACACACAGATTGGACCTATGAGGTGAAATGACATATTCTGTTTCTAGCTAATGTGACACTCGCTGCGCACATTTGGATAAATATGGCCTAATTCTCACCTCCCTTTGCTGTAAAAACTCCATTGACTTCAGTAGAATTAGTCCTGATTTGTATCAATGTGAGATGAGAATAAGTTCCTAAAATCTCTCAGGAGGCCAAATCATGGGTGGCACATGGACTGCCAGCTAGGGAAGGATACCTCCAGCCCCGCCCCTTGCAGCCGAGACCCCTCCTCTTCTGTCCCCTCGCTTCACCCAAGCACCCATGACCACGGCCGCTGGTCCCTGCCCTAGCCTAGTGCCCCCAGCCCTGAAGCAGCCCCTGCCACTCCAACCCCAGAGTGCTAGGAGCGCAGGCGATGAGGCCTCCGGCCCCGGAGTGCCAGGCAGGTGGCGCAGCCCTGGCCCTGGAGCACTGGGCAGGTGGGCGGCGCATGCAGCCCTAGCACCAGCCTGAGCCAGGGCCACTGCACAGGGGAACTGGGAAGTGTGGGCCAGAGCGGGAAGCAGAAGAGGACCTGGGAGCGGAGTGTGAGCAGAGCCAAGCCTGGCTGTTCGGGAAGGCACAGCCTTCTCCAGCCTTGATACCTGCTGCCCATGGGTCAAATCATGTGCCATTCCTCAACTCCTGCAGGGATGTCAGGCCCTTATATTTTCCCAAACTGTTTTATTTGCATTACATAGAGAGGCAGTGAATAGTGACGTCATACTCCCGCCACGCTCCAGAATCGTGTTCCGTGTCAGCACACAGGAGTGCAGTGAGCTGAGTATACTGAGATTGGCAGGGTCATTTTCATCGGATCCATATCTATCCAAAAGCTCCACTGGCAGCAGTATGAGGCATTAGCTGCTACTACAGCTCATAGACTGTAGTAGTGACTTCAGGGTCCATAGTAGATGCACTGGTGTTCCATGGCAAAGGCATGAAAGATTCCCTTCGCGCCAACCTGTGCAAAACCCATTTACTCAGGATTTGGCCCAAGATTGGTTCTCTCACAAACGCTAGGCACTGTTATGATTTCAATATCAGTTTCAATTGCATTTATCAAGTTTTATTTATCTGCGTATTTATTCTCATTCACCAAATTCACTGAGAAGTGAATCAAAAGGGCTAGGCATTAGGAACCACTGAACTCTAGCAAAGGGATGAAACTGCTGATCTCTTGTTTTCCACAATCTAAGTTTTTACTTACAAATATGAAATTTCTAGCCCTGGGTCCTAATTCATTCTGCATGTGGAATTCCTACTTCCTGCAAAGGGAGTTCTACACACAGAGCAGCTACCAAGTTGGGTCCATTACCGATATACAGTAAAACAATTGGGCCCTGGTCTTCAGCTGCAATAAGGCCACTTTATACTGCACTAACAATGCAAAGTGGTCCTTAATTCATTTTACCATCCATGGGAGCAGCGCCGCCCTGTGGGCAGATGGTGTCAGTTAGAAATCCCAGGATCAGGGCAATGCAAAGGTAACTAAAAGCCACCGTTGCAAAGATTCCACCTGGGGTGCCCCATGCACTCAATGACTGCAGTTGAGTTCTGAGGTAGCCGCATACATCAGCCATCAGCCAGAGAGGAAATCAAGAGGAACCCTCTCAATACAAATCCTCCAACTGAGGCTATATTAACACAGCAGTGTAGAAGCTTCAAAGAGCACTATGAAAAGACACATCCCTATTTGGTGCTAAGGGTAATTACAACCCCCTGTGCTGTATGACTTGTGTGATTTTCAGAGATAAGATAGTTCATGTCTCAGAATAACTCTGTGTTCTGCATCCTGATGACTTTGACCTTTGAAAACACAGGAAAACAAAGTTGACTTGCTCTAACAAACAATGGGTGCTATTTATTATTTCAGTCTGTATGCCTCATAAATCCAATTCTACACCTTTATTTAGTCAGTTATCCCTAGGAACATATGCACTGATTTTCTTAGAATATGGTGTGCCTTATTAGTATTTATATTTTGTAAGTATCCACTCATATGGCCCCTGAAGTACACCCCAATAAAAACAATAGTCTTTAAGAAAAAATATTAATGTTTAGATATCTGTATAGCAGTTAGAAAGTCTCCAGAAGTATGCAAGAGGCTTAGAACATTATCATGCTAGATTCACTGCATGTAGGATGACCAGATGTCCCAATTTTATAGGGACAGTCCCAATATTTGGGCCTTTTTCTTATATAGGCTCCTATTACCCCCCACCCCCATCCCGATTTTTCACATTTGCTGTCTAGTCACCCTAACTGCATGTAGGCTATTTTAAGTATGCTAATATTGGGCAACTCCATTATTGAGTCAAATTATGAGAATAAAATTTAAACCTGAAAATAAAATTTAAACTCATAAAATATGTGCGAAATCTTTTGTGTTTTGGCTCCCTGATAACTGTCACTTGTTTTAATGTTTTCCCCATCCTCACTATATAAGAACATACTGGGGCAGACCAAAGGTCCAGCTAGCCCAGTATTCTGTCTTCCAAGACAGTGGCCAATGCCAGGTGTTTCAGAGGAAATGAATAGAACAGGTAATCATCAAGTGATCCATCCCCTGTTGCTTATTCCCAGCTTCTGGCAAACATAGGCTAGGGACACCATCCCTGCCCATGTTCTGGATCTGATTCTGCTCTTGTTATATCAGCAAATTGTTAGCAGGTTAATGGGAGTCGTGCATGCAAATCTTCGCCCTTGAGACAATTGCATCAACAGGAAAATGAATTTCCTCATTCCCCTTAATGAACTATAAAAATATACATAGATCTCTCTCTCGGTATATACAGATGTAGATTGCAGTCAGTGGACCAATTCAGCTGTTGTTTACAACAGTATAAATCCAGACTAAAGCCATGGAATTCCCTCTCCCCTCTCCAAAATGGTATAAATCACTAGGATGTTTTGGGACATTGTAAAAATAGCATTGGTGCTTTTTTAACTGAGCAGCATGTGATTTGCAAACCCTCAACAGCTGTTCCTTGTACCTGTTTTTTGGTGACAGATTTTTTCACTACTCTTAAGGAACGAAAAAGACAGCCACAGATTGTGCAACAAGTCTGGGCTGATGTGGCAATAAAAATATGTTAACTTAACATACTGTCTTCTAAATCACTTTAGATGAATATCATTGTTTCCTGTTGGCAGATAGAAAGAGTGAGAAAGCCTTCTGTTGAAGCAAGGCTCTGCTCAGGAAATTGTTTTGCAGATGGCATGGAAATTAGTTTATTATTATTAATCTGCCACGTTTTCAATTCATGAATTCCTTTTTGAACATTGAAAAGGAGTGTGTGCATTTTTACCAAAGAAGCTTTTAAACATCACCTAATGAATAGCTGTGCCACACACATTATTAATGAAAGTCCTACCCATTGACTTGAACATGTCTCTGTGCTTGGACTTAAGAGTGAGACAGTGCTATTCCCAGCTGTGATAATGTAGCCTCTATTGCAGGATGTGATTCAATAGGAAACTTCTTCATTTCCTCCATGATTGATAATTATTAATTCACTAATGCTTTGTTTTAAGTTAACACTATACAATTTCCTTTGCCATGTATTTTAAGTAGCAAGTGTTTCACAGAAGTCCTGTCCTTGACATGAAACAAACAGACTAAATTACTGCCCATCCCACAATGCTAAAGGCAATGTATGGATAACTTTTGAAACACACACTTTTATATCCAGTCACAATATCCCAAGGAACGTCTGTGATTGTATTTATTACTTGATGCCATATCACCTCTTCAAGAACAAAAGAAATCATGGGAAACCCAATCATTTCACAGGACTACTCACTTGAGTAAGGATTAGTCATGTGAGTAAAAGTTAGAGGCTCAGGCTCTTAAAAAACTACCCGTACTCCCCTCCCCCCACACACACATTAAAAAGGGATCTAGCATAACATTTCCAAACCATCTTTCATCTTCTGTTACGCCCCTTTCTCCCCAGCCATTGTCTATCTTGTCTAATTAGATTGTGAACTCTTCTGGGCAGGGACTGTCTCTTGCTCTGTTTTTACAGTGCCTAGTACACTGAGGCCCTGATCTCGACTGACCTGTAGGAACTACTGGAATATATAATAATAATACATCTATTAATTGCAAAAAAAATCATGTAGATATTTCAGCACAT
The DNA here is from genome assembly GCF_003597395.2 of Chelonoidis abingdonii. Lineage (NCBI taxonomy): Eukaryota > Metazoa > Chordata > Testudines > Testudinidae > Chelonoidis > Chelonoidis abingdonii. The sequence continues at coordinate 53,435,991 of NC_133778.1, read as the reverse complement.
TAAGGTGTTTCTGTGCAACACTCACTTTTGTAAAATTGTAGTACTTTTTGTATAGACTGTACTCTCCACACAAAAAAAAAAAATCTAATTCTAAATTTTTCCGTTACCTTTTAAAATAATTGGGTAGTGGAGTGAAAAAACATGTCCTACTTACTAAGTTTGAGAAGGATGCGTTTTAGATTTGTCATTGTATTTAAAGCTTGATCATTCGAGTTTATAATGGAAATGCTAACTTTAGCCTGCGCTGTAGTTTGGCTTTGCTACCAATGCTGGTATATTAAGATTGCTGTAAATCACAGATAATATTAATGAGATTAATGATTCATTTAAGAACTGATCAGATGAGGTGCGCTTGCTAACTGAGGAGATTGTGGGTAAGTGTGTTGGAGGAATATATGGTAGAAAGACTCTCTCTCTCTCTCTCTCTCTAGCCCCCTCCTGTACTCCTCTCTAGGAGTCAGCCACAGCAGGTATATATACACAGCAATAAAAAACCTGCGGCATCATGTCTTGAGCCCAGGTCAGTTGCCTTGGACTCAGGCAGTGGAGCTAAACATTGCAGGGGTGCTGTTTGGGCTTGGGCCTGAGATCCTCCCTCCTCGCAGTCTCTAGAGCCCAGGCTCCTGCCTCACCTGAACAGCTACACTGCAATTTTATGGCCCTGCAGCCTGAGCTCAACGAGCCCAAGTCAGCTGACCTGAGCCAGTCACAGCCAGGCTGTGGGTCTTTTATTGGAGTGTAGTGTGACTAGGGGAGTGGTCCCTCCTAGCTTGAGTGCTACGAATATCTGCTTGACAGGCACAGCATAAAAGTAAGGTGTATCTGTTATAAGAATTTTGCACAACGTTCTCTCAGACAGATGTGGTGTTCCTCCTTCATCTCAGTGAGGAGGTTAACCCTGGAGCCTACCAATAGCGTACTGAAAATCCACATTGTCTTTGGTGCCCATCTTTTAAAAGATGCTAAAAAACAGGACAAGTACCCGGACATAATTATTGTTGATCATAAATATACAAAGGAAAGAGCATATATGTCTGTTTTCTAGAGGGAGGAAACAAATATTTGTCATCAGTATGAGTGGCACCACTGCAAGCCACTTAAAGAGTTTTAAGTGACAATCAATTTCATTGTCATATTAAAACTATAGCCTCCTAGCTAGGGACAAGGCTAATTGCTTGAGCCCATCACTGTGTCAAAATTCCTAATTGATTTTCTACTCATTACAGCTATTATGCTTTTCCTGTGCTATATTTTCAGTATGCACATTCTGTATTTGAGCACTTACTGGCGTAGGACATTTCAAATTCTATAGATTATTTTGCAATCTGCTGCAGTTAATGTAAAACAAGTTAAATGAGTCATGTAAAAGAAATGCAAAGGTATATTGCCTGAGCATAACATGTCTTAAATTTAAATGTATCAATTTTCCTGTTCTGTATTGCACTTAGTTTTTGTGAAGCTGGTCTCTGGAATTATATTTATTATACTCAAGGCTCAATTCCACCCTTAGATCTACACCCAAGAAATGTGCTATAGCTAACTGAACTGGAGGCAGTGTCCTAGTGTAAATAGCAGCAGAAGAGTGTTCACAGTGATCTGGGTACAATTCCACCCAATGCCCACACACAGCCTACTAATCAAACATTGCATTTGCACTATCATCTGGGTGCCTATCTCAGCATTTCTGGCACCACTTCTTGAAGCAGTAGCTTGTGGGAAATTTTGAAAGGGATTCTGAGAGTAAAGGAAATTGTGGGAGAAGGTCATTATCATAACTCCCTGAGTAGAACAGACATTTTGGCAATGCACTTTCAGAACTAGCTCTATTTTGGGGATGGCAAAGTGTCACAAATGTGCTTCGAGCACCAGCAGAGTGTTATAGGAATATGTGTGGAAAGGAAGTACAATAGTTAATGGGCTTTATGCTGCAATTCACTGATTGGGACTTCATTTTCCGTTTCCACGTTAACTGGGCCTGTGAGTTACTCTGAAGGGGATGTTTGCTGGATGGAGCACTACTCCTGGATCAGGATCACAACCACACATCGCCTGGCCACCCAAAAACTGAGGCTCCCCAAATTAGTGGCCTGAGTTTCTACTAACAGTCTGAGTGCAAGTGCTGCTCCTGCTTATTGACGAACTGGTTTGTTAAGTTGATGCTGCATTGCCACAGTTATCTGATATGGAGAGTTAATAGAAATCCTGCAGCTTCACCATTGAGACTGTGTGTTTTTTGCCCAAACAACTCAGAGATGTAACTGGCCTTTGATAGGTATATAATGGGCAGGAAACTGAATTATGATCCCTGATGGTAAAAGGGTTTGGGTTTTTTTGGAATGTTATTGTAGAAATCCAAAGAGGTGGGGGATTAACTTTTAATTTTATGAGCACTATTAAATCTAGCACTTTCCCAGCTACTGCTGGAGCGTTTAGATACAAATGCTTTGAGCAGCATCTTCTGGCAGTAAGAATGTGCCAGCGCTGCAGGCTTCCCTGGAGCAGAGCTCTGTCAGTGCTGACCTTTGATCTAGTGACATGCGCCAGTGCATGTGCAGGACTGCTGTCTGCATAATTTCTTTCCACCAGTGTTTCCCCTCCCCATAGGCAATGACCACACAGTCCTTAGAATCTCCTCACATAACCAGCATGTTAATCCCCAGAACAGTACTGTTCATTTAAAAAGTCCTTATTGTTCAGGTACTTTATGCAGATTCAGATTTCTGTATACAGTAGCTCTAAACACACCTGCTTTGGCTTCCAACAGAGCACTGGGCTGCAGAAAGAGACTGAATTTAAGAATTCATTACATACTGTTTATATATAATATTAGAGAGAGAGGAAAAGAGATCTTGGCATCTGCCTTTAATATGACCATTCTGTAGCACAGTCTAATATCTAAAATAGATTCAGATAATTTTGATTTCAAAACATATGTGCTAGCACTCTATAAAAAATGGCTTCTGAAATAATTAGTGGCATGGTGTGATCAAGATGAGTGGCTGAACATTTTCATTTAATCCCCCAAAAAGGAAATCCTCTGAGAAACTACAATGTAATGTGTAATTAGAGTTAATTAACACTTTTGCAAATTGATCTTTATTTAACACCCCAGCTGCTGAGAATAAAAAATCAATAAGCCTATTAAATATTAATTAGCATGAGTCTATTGTCTAATACCACAGGCTCTGTATTGATTGGCTTAGTGCAAAGCCAACTTTGTCTTGCTGAGCGAGGAGTGAATGAACACCTTTAGGTCTAGCAGGACCCTAGAGTACATGCCTGATTTCAATCTAATAACTGCATTCCTATGATTGCACTAGAAATGTTTTAAACCTCTCTCTCTCTCTCTCTGATTCCTCAATCCTACAGTGAGCTCTGTATCGGTGGACTGCTGCATCCGCAGAGTCAATGGACTTCAATGGAACGCCACTCATTGCAGGATAGGGGCCTACTTCATATTCTTTATACAGACATAACAATACAGCTCTTATGCCACTCAGGAGAGGATCCCTGGGCCAACTCTCTCCCTGGCTTCCTCCTTGACCTTCTTGGTTTCTCCACTTTCTAGTCCCAGAGAAAACTGCAGATTTTCTCCCTGCAGCCTCTTTTCTGTTCTCAACTTCCTGCCTTTATAATCACTGCTCAGCCCCTTCTCTAGCTGGGCTTCGTCTCTAATAAAGCCTGGCCCTCAAGCCTGCATTAGCTCGTTCTGAGTCCATGTGGGGTATACACCCTATCACTATTAACCTTTTTCTTTTCTTTCCAATTTTGGAGAGAGACACAGACTTCAGCGAAACCCAGTTTTGCACATTTGCTGACTTTAAGAAAGCATTTGACTCCATTAACAGACAGTCTCTGTGGAAAGTGCTCGAGTGGTACAATTTTAGCAGCAAGCTGATTCAAATATTGCAGAGTATGTATAGCATAGCTTGGCACGCAGGATGAGTCAGTGGTGAGCTGACAGAATGGTTTGAAGTGAAGATTGGAATCAATCAGGAATGCATACTCAGCCCAATACTTTTTGTGCTGTACTTGGATAATTTTCCCAGTATCCTGCAGCCTCCACCAGTGTTACTAAGGGAGCTGGACAAGCTATTATTTATCACTTTGACTTTGCGGACAACATTGTAATAATAATAATGATGCCTGTGAAGGAATACAATCAAAAAGCAACAACTAACTTGTACGAAATAGCCAGAGAATGGAGATTAAAAATGAATAAACAGAAATCCAAACTAATGGTAATATCAAAATCAAGAAACAGACTAAACTAGTCATTAATGGTGTAGACACTGAACAAGTAGACAGTTTCTTCTACTTGGGTTCCATTATAACATATGACAACAGCTGTAAAGATGACATTGACAAGCAGATGTAGGGATATTAAAGAGGGTACTAACAGTGATTCCCCCGTGACAGTGACCCCCCTAGTTTCACCAAGTGCAGAGGTCTTTTAGTTCTGTTGTGGGCTTGTGGGCTCCTCTCTGCAGAAAACACTGATTGTATCTGTCCTGTGAAAGATACTCTATTACTATGTAAAACTTACAAACAAGTTAATTGACTTTGTTCTTGAAGTAAACACTATGCTAGCCTTAAGCTGTAATTGATACAATATAAACAAACAGACCCCCACCTCTGTGATTACAGGGCCAGGAGTGTCATAGGAATTAACACACACCCCAAAAGTGGTGGAGACAGTAATTTAAAATATGGTTAAGATATGGAATGTATGTTGATGAATGTTTGATGTACATGAATGGTTAGGGAGGTGCCAGCCTAGAACGGATCCATCGGCTGAAGAATGTGTCAGGTGGACCACCAGACAACCCCCGGAGGGTAAACTGGGATCCACCCAACACCTGGAAGGAATGTGCCACTTTAGACAGTGTGGAGCCACCAGAAATGTGCCATCTGCTGATTAAGCCAGCAACAGCAGGATGAACGTTTCCCATAGACTAACATAGGAATTAATTCCTGTAAAAATGAACTCTAAAAACTGAGGACTTTGAGTCTCTGGTTCTGCTGCCAACCTCCAGAAGCATCAGGTGCATCTGACACAGACTCGGCTCCATCTTCATGACCAAGATACCTGGCCTGTAACTTGGCATGAGCAACTTCTAGGCTGGTAACTATAACACCTATACAGAACTTGAATGAATGATTGTGTGAATGAATATATATATATGTGTGTGTGAGTATAAGGAATAAGTAGTGATAGGAATTAGTCAAACAACATTGTTTATTTTTATCTTTTGCTTTATTTTTATATTTACAATAAATGTGGCATCTTTGCCTTATCCCTCTTAATAAGATCCTGCTGGTTTTTATTATATTGGTATAAAACAGATAGCTGCTATGAGCAGAACATTCATGTGTCTGCATAAAAATATTTGGAACTTTAAATCAGTGTCCATGACAGCTAAAACCAATTTATATGTAACACTTATTGTGCCCACATTACTTTATGGTTGTGAAACGCAGCTACTGACAAAGTGTCTGGAGCAAAAGCTGCAAACATTTGAAATAAGGTGCCTATGCCATATCCTAGGTGTGACAAGGCTAGATAGAGTAAGAAATGACAACATCCATAGAAGACTGAAGGTGCCGTGTGTGACGACAATCATCAAAAGATACCAACTACAATGGTTTTGCCTTGTTGCTAGAATGACCCCATCCCCACTGCCTAGAATTGTTCTCTATGGAAGAGTGTATGGAGAGGCTGTACATATTCAAGGAAACTGTGATATAACACAGTATATAAAACCATCCAAGCAACACCCCAACAGGCTTTGACTCAAAACAGATGTGGATGGAATCTGCTCATAAACCAACCCTAGCCAGCTTTGATGATGGAATAAGGAGATGTTGATGACAATATATTAGTTTAGCTCAGTGATTCCCATACTGTATATATCCTTTCCTCTGAGGTGTGGCTCCAGCCTACTCTCTGATGCTTGGTACTTGGAGTGGTTTCTTCCTCTCCTTCCATGTCTTGAGTTCTGGGCTCTTTTTTGTGACGCCTCATGCCTCAACCCAAGGGTGTCTCCTCACTGTGGCTGAGACATGAAGGATGTAGGGCAAATGAACAGTGCCACCACTGCTGACAAGAAGTATAAACTGCAGTAGATATGAAACCATACAATACATCAACATAAACCCCAGCAAAGAAATGACACACCCAAAAATAATAATATAATAAACTGGGCATCACTGGGAGCAGAAAAATAGGGTCTAAGGAATGAAAGGGTTAGATTTAAATAATAAGTACTAGAAAACCAACACATTTCCCACCTTTCAACACTCCCAACTCTTCTCGACTTCTAGCCCCCTGCCTGGCATCTTGCCAGTCACTTGGTATGTTGACAATGACTCTGGATATGAGTGCTGCAGTACTGTGAACATTGACTGGCCTTAACAGAAAAGAGCCCGCTTACTATGTATTCACCCATGGATGACGCAAGGTCCTCTCCTGGCCTGGAGTCCTGTGGAGGTCTCAGCTAGCTTTCAGTAGCTGGCCCTGGGTCAGTTTTCTGCCATTCTGGACACTCTTCTCTACAGCCTGACCCATGCACTAGATCCCATAGCAATTCCAAGGTTCCATTTGTGGGGAGTGGGAGTTAACCAATGACTATCTGAGCTGTTCTGCTTCTCTCTCAGCTGTCAAAGGGTACGTCCAGACTACCCGCCCTATCGGCAGGTAGCGATCGATTTATTGGGGATCGATATATCGATCCCCAAATGCGCTCCTCATCGACTTCGGAACTCCACCGGAGCGAGCAGCGGTAGTGGAGTCAATGGGGGAGCCACAGACATTGATCCCGCACCATGAGAATCTGAGGTAAATCGATCTAAGATACTTCGAATTCAGCTACACTATTCATGTAGCTGAAGCTGCGTATCTTAGATCGACACCCCCCCAGTGTAGACCAGCCCATAGTCAAAGTTCAAAACAGAAACTAAAACTAGTCTCTTTGTCACTGAGTCAGTCTTCCATTGAAGGACTGAGCCCTGGATTATCTTTGGCCCAGCAAACTGCTTGTCCATAGCACCCCATGCAGAAGCTTCCCTAGTGGCCTAAAAGGAGTTTCTAGTCCATTTTGTTCTTCCATCCCCAACTACAATCATGCTGGAAATTGGCATCAGAGGGATCTGGTAGCCATTAATGATGTAATCAATAGAGTAGGACCTTCTAGAAGCTCAATCCAGAGTTTCAGAAGCTGGCAAACTCTAAGTGGGGGTTACACGTACACGTAGAACTGTCTAGTCACAGGGTTTTGGCTCTCCTCTTTGTTTCCACCAGCCAAATTGCATTACAAAACAATGGTAAATACATTCACATGTACTTTTCCTTGAAAATAATGACAGTAGCAGCTACAGGGCTCTTACGTTATCACAAATGGCACAGTGCCATTGTAAATGGGTGAGATGGCAATGTGACAATCTTTCTGTTAAAATGTGTGGTCCACATGCTATGAAAAAGTTTGTGAATACCTAGACACAAACATTCTGAAATGATATTATGTAGTTTATATGACAATGGAATTTTCTACAGCACGTACAATGAGCACACTTTTAAAGTTGCTCTTCTTCAGGTCTGGGAAACTAAAACCATTTCTACACTACCACTTATGTTGGCATAATTTATATCAGTCGGGGGTGTGAAAAAACACACTCCAGAACACCATAAGTTTTGCCAGCATAAGTAGTAGTGTGCACGGCACTATGTCTGCAGGAGAGCTTCCCCAGCTGCTATAGCTAGCACCGCTTGTTAGGGGGTAGTTTAATTATGTTGATGGGTGAGCTTTCTCCTGTTGGCATAGAGCAGCTACACGGGAGATCTTACAGTGTTGCAGCTGCATCAGTACAGCTGTTCTGCTGTAAAGTCTCTCATGTAAACGTAGCCCTCTGGGTGTCACAGCTAGACACAAGATGGAACAGATTGTTTAGCATAAGTAGTTAACACATATTTCAAGGGTCCATTCTAGGTGAAGCGGCCAGGTAATGCTCTTCTAGTTGTAGGAGGAAAGGATCTGGGGAGGGCAGTTTGGTGGGGGTGGTTAGTGTGTTGTAGATTGTTGTACTAAGCCATAAATCCACTATTTCTATTCAGTCCTTGATTTTTAGCATCTAGCAAAGTTATTAATTTAAACTCCAAGGCTCATCTTTTGAAAGTGTTGTACAGGTTTCCTTTAGGGTGACCAGATAGCAAGAGTGAAAAATCAAGACAGTGTGGAGGGAGTAATAGGCGCCTATATAAGAGAAAGCTCCGAATATCAGGGCTGTCCCTATAAAATCGGGACATCTGGTCACTCTCCTTTGAGGAAAAGGACTGATAGGTATGATAGGATAGAGTGAAGGTATGAAGTCAGTCCTGCATGAGGGAGATAAAAGGAACAGTAAGAGGAGCAGGTTGGGTGGAGAAGGTAAGGGCAGGGCTAAAGTCAGAGAAGCATTTTAGAGAACTTAAAACTGAGGAAAAGCTTATGCTTAATGCGCAAGAAAAGTGGGAGATAAGGTTGGTATATCAGGAAATGAAGGAGAAGGAATTTATAGTGGGGGTGCATAGGATAAGGGATTGTTGAACTAGTCAGGATGGGGCATTATCAGTAATAATAGAGTGTTTCCATCCTGTATGTTAGAGCATTGGTTCTCAACCAGGGGTACATGTACCCCTGAGGGTACACAGAGGTCTTCTGGGGGATATATCAATTCATTTAGATCTTTGTCTAATTTTACAACAGCTGTATAAAAAGCACTAGCAAAGTCAGTACAAACTAAAATTTCATACGAACAATGACTTGTTTATACTGCTGTATATACTATGTGCTGAAATGTAAGTACAATATTTATATTCCAATTGATTTATTTTATACTTAGATGGTAAAAATGAGAAAGTAAGCATTTTTTCAGTAACAGTGTGCTCTGACACTTTTGTATTCTTATGTCTGATTTTGTATGCAAGTAGTTTTTAAGCGAGGTGAAACTTGGGGTCCGCAAGACAAATCAGACTCCTGAAAGGGATATAGTTGTCTGGAAAGGTTGAGAGCCACTGTGTTAGAGAACATGCTCAGTGCCACACTTCTCCATATATGTTACTATTCTATATCTCCTAGCATAGATATTTCTGCATGGATATTTCATGGATTGTCAATACAGGTCTCACGCAGTGTAATGTGAAGACGGCACACCAAAGTTTCGCAATTTTCTTATAGCTGATGCTCTCTGGCCCTCATTCATATTCACCGTGTTCCTCTTACCGCAACTACTTCCTCTCAAACTGAAAAGACAGTGGATTATTTATTGAGTAAACAGGCTGGTACCAAATACGTATAATCTTTTTATAACTGCTATCTTCTAGAGAAATTAAATAGCTAGTGGAGAGCCCACCAGCACATTAGACAGAGTGATAAGAACAATATAATACATTTTCTCCCAAATCATGTTCTCAAAACTGACTGAACCATTCGTGCTGAAGCTTCCCAAAAATATTCAACTTGAGGTAAACACCTGCCATAGAAAATGTCAGCATGAACAGACAAAATCTGTAAAAGTGCTGAAAACATGGCATCTTTAACTATAGTCCTCACGACCTGTGCCACCTGTAAAATTACTTACATTGTGCCAGAGTCTGGTCAGTGAGGAGATGAGTGGTTTAATCTCCCTTCCCTAAATGGGTGCACATACATACTGAAAAAACACATGAACATACATACTCATGTCCTAGTTGAGAGCACAGGCCCCTGATCTGTGCTTTTTGAGTCAAGGCTAGAAATGAAGGTTGGATTTTTCAAAATTACTCAACATTGACCTAACTCTGATCCTACTCGTGTCCGTGGGAGTTTTACCATCATCTTTCATGGTAACACTTTGGCCAGTGCTGGGTGCTTTTGAATATGTCATGCAGAATATGTGCAGGCAGTGCGTCATGACCAGAGATTAGTAGAAGCAGCTTGACATGAATACATATTCATGTGACTATGGACCACAGCTCATGGGCCCTCGACCACTTCATGTTACACCCTGCTACAGACTCCTGCTGTAACTCAAGGACTGTGTTAAGCTCATGCTCGGTAAACAAGAAAAGTGTTGAACCAGAAATCGATGAACGAAAATTGGTGTGTTAGGAAATTAGGCCTATTGATGGACAAAATAATGAGAGGATGGGCTAGTCCGCCCATCACTCCTTTTGGGTCCTTAAAGAAAGAGACTTCGGGGAGAAAAACTGGCTACTAAAGCAAGCTTCACCACCATGGCTGGCACCCCCCATCTTCTGGGACCCCAGGCCTTTGTCATCCTTATCCTGACGGATGTCCTGACCAGGCTAGAGAGAGGGATCCAGATGATATCACCACCTTTGCTGGCTCTGACTGAATCCCAAAAAGCCCCTCAGAGTGAGACTTTGTTGCATGCGACCGCTTCCCTCACCCCACCCAGTGTGTCCTTTTCCTTCCCTACTTTGTTTATTTTCCTTGCCATCTCTCTCTCTTCTTTCTTCCTGCTATCTAATAAGACAGTAACTTAGCAGGCCAACACTATATTTTGCAACACTGCTGTGAATCTGTGATTAGAAAGGCTACTAAAAGTAATACCCTAAACTGCCCAATGCTAGTAGGTTTGCCAGGGTTGGAGTGACTGATAAGATCCCGTACTGTGCCTGTTTTCAAGAAGTGGTGAGATTACACGTGGAAGTCAGCACCAGAGACAGAAGTTGCGTGTTCTCCCTTTGCTGTTCTCTTCTCTTCCCGTGTCCATGTGTGTGTTTTTTCCTCTAGGAAATGGGACCAGATTTTAACAACAGCTCCAGCTCATCTCAACTAACTTCTTCTCGTTTCCCCAAAAAGACAGTTGCTACCATCTCTAATAGCATCTAAGAGACTGTGAGACAAGGGGGAGAGGGGTTCTTTCTAAAGACTCTCTCCAGCTCAAGGGAAAAGGAATATAGGATATGGTTAAAATGAAAGCCTTATGTAATACTTTACATTTCAAATGCTCCCCCCCCCCTTTTCTGTATCTTTAATAAAAGGTTTTAAAGGGGTGTTTTCCATGATATAAAGCAGGCTGAGGTCTCTATATACCAAACCTTGTTTAAAGCTGTTTAATGTTGGACAATGATAGAATCTTAACACCTTTGACTCTCTGCATCCCTTTATTCCATCTAAATTAATACAGCAGCTCCCTTCTTTTATGCACAACAGCTACAGAGTAGATTACAGAGGCAATTATACAAATGCTGCATGGGAGATCACCAGCATTCAGCCCATTTTTTAACCCATGTTAATGACTGGTAACTTTATATAATCAATATTTATTCCCCTGTGAATATCATAGTTAAATCATTGCCTTCTTATGCTTGATCTATGGGTCCCTTTACAATGTAGAATTTAATAGGATTGCCGAATAATTTCAAACTTCATGCCCAGCTTTTCAGCTAGAGTAAATTGGCATAGTTCCACTGTCCTCAAGGCAAATTTACATCAGTTGAAGAAATGCCTGAAGTTTCTGAACAGCTACCACCAGCAGTCACCATATTTTTTTAAAACATGAAACATAAAGAAAATCGGGTAATAGTCAAGACCAGAATAGGAACTGGTTCTTTTTTGCAACATCTTAATCCACCCAATGTGTCACCCTGGAGCCGTTTACTACAGAATATTGCACAATGCTGTGATTTACAGGAGCTCTAATGGACTGTATTGTTGCTCTAAGAACTATAGCCAGCTAAGGGCTGTAAGAGTTCCCAGGAGCATTCTTCCTGCTGAGGTCAAAGGGAGACAGAGCGCTTCCATGTATGCTGAGCTGAACTCACAGAAGTACAGTGGAACAGCATATGCTCCTCCCAGCCAGTGGAGAAAGGGATGAGGCTCTTCTGCCCAACCAGACCGCCTTTGGTATTGCTAGTGTGGTTGTTGGCACTATGATCTTGTGTTCACAGAGGACACACTAGGATTTTGGCACTTCATGCAAAAGTGTGAAAAAAGAAAGATACCCTATTTCTCTCTCCCTGCAATTGTTCACTTGCACAAATGCAATCAGAATCTGACTTTCCTCTATAATAGCTTTCCTACGCATCCACCCTATATTCACCTCTCCTGCAGTTTGTTTGCCATGCTAGGATGCGATTGTTGTGATTATAGTAATTATTGTTTCTCAAAAATGATAATGAGAGAGACTTTTCAGTGAAAGTGAATGTCTGACAAAGCCTTTAGTATTTTTAAATCTTTAAACTAGAAGAAAGGAAAGACTTGGAGGCAATGCCAATTAGTCCCATTTTTGAGAAACCATTTTACTAAAATGATAGGACTATTGCTCTGCACAGAGATGTTTTCTGTCCCTTAATATAGAAATTGCCATTAATGTTTAATATCTGCTGGAAAAGCAGTTACAGTTGTGTTAGTTGGACCCTTCCGCATTGTCTTTTTTCTGGAGATTTACAGAGCTCCAGGGCTGAAGTGACATTTTCATTTCATTTGGACTCAGCAGCCAATCCCTTAAAAGCCAGGTGAGAGTGAGCTCATTTTCCATGCTGCTCTGCAGTGTAGATTTGCAGGCTTTCCAAATTAGTTTTCAGAGCAAATAAAAATATTTTGATTGGAAATCCTTGTATATACCCCAAATCATATTCTTGGGGAGGGAGGGCATGGAGAGGAGAGAAGTCTGCCTTGGAGTGTTATGTGAGTAATTAGCTTAGTCAGAATTTGAATGTAATTATTTTAGCCCAGTTTTCTCACCTGTTACTCTCTTTTTCCTCCCATTGTTGTACTTCGGTCGTTTTTATTTCTTAGCTCTTGTAGCTACAGAATGAGCTGCAAGCGATGGGGATGAAAGTGGCTTGGCTCTCGGATCATTGGGTCTGAAATACTTACACTTCCTGAAATTATTCTGAATTGAGATCCTTTCATCATTCCTGATGAGACAAATTGAATTCCATGCTATTTATCATGTAAGAGTCTTTCAGGTGGGATTTTATAAACTGGACCTATGCCCAGTCAGCATCAACTTTAAAGATCCTGTGAGATTTTTTGTAAGAATTAGGGTTTGTCACAGCCTCCGTGGCCAACATTCTGCCTGGCTGCCAATCTCCTCTAGAAGTGTCTGCCTTTCCGTGAGACTAACACTGTGCTGCCAGATGAAGTCTGAGGCACTTTTAGACTGAATATATAAATCAGGCTCACCATCTTGTATGGTTGTTTTTACAGGTATGAGTAAACATGCTCAAATCAGCAAGAAAAGGTCAAAGATAATGTTCTCATTGCCCTATACTTTACAGAGGAAGGCTAATAGATAATATATATGAGCAAAGTGGAGAACACTAATAATGGACTTGGGCAAAATTTCTGTGCACTAATGCAGGAAGTGCTGGCCTACTTAATAGCAAATATGTGTATGTCTAATATGGGGACCGGCTTCTATTATGGTCAGGGCTGGATTAAGGCTTTCTGTGGCCCTAGGTACACAGGGTCCTCTGGGGCTCCCTGCCAATACTATCACCCATCTCCAATCTTGAGTGTTATTGGTACCCTCCCCTTCCAAAGATGCAAGGGTAGTGACATGGGGCCCACACTAAAACTCTAAACTCAGGTATTTTTCACTGGCAATGCATGATTTGGCAACTCCCCTTTGCTGTCATGTTCAGATTCTTTCAAATCACCATGCCTCATAGTGACCTTCACAAACGGTGCTCGATATCTCCAAGACTACCTAATCAAAATACTCTGTTTTCAAATGCACACTAGTCAGGCATCATTTCAACAGACAGCAATCAATATTTACAATATAATTATTGAATTTTTCCTTCCTAATCTTTTAATTAGGCACCTTACTTCTTTACATGGCAGAATATATACTAATTACTATACTGGTAATCTCTGGACTTTGTAACCTAGTGTTCTCTCTGTGCAGAATTTCTTGGTCACAGGAGGCTTTTTACTGGGAAAGATTTCTTGAGACAAAAGAAAAAGACTTACAATGCATTGTTCTGTCTTCATAGTCTCATGATCCAGCCTAATGGCCACAGTAGTCTATGTATTTTCATGGTTCATGTGGCCGAAAGCTTACAAAAAAATCCATTGAAGGAGAGATGCAATGTCCTATTTTCAAAGAAGCTCATTATATGCCTGAGCACTACAAACTAAAATTTTATTGGATAGCAGAGAGGCTGCTAGGGAGTTTATTTCTCACTTACAAAGAAAACTGTGTGAAAGAATCATATACTGGGATATAAAGAGATGTAACTGAAGAGTGAGGAAAATGCTTCTGAGCACTGCAGAACATTTCTTATTTTTGAAATGAAAGGACCTGCAGTACTTACTGTACCAACTCTCCTAGTAAAACACTTATTCAAGTGACTTGATAGAATTCTGTCCCAGCGCACTACTACTTTCAGATTCTTTGTTCCTTTTGGTCAGCAGGTTAGGGGTTTTTTTGCTTCCATGCTGACTGCTGAGTCTGCCTCAATACTTAGTGCTTGTGCCAGAAATATCTCTATCACACAGGATGTTTGAATCAACGCTCTGATATGCTGTACAGATGAGGGGCTATATAAAGGCAGGGATGAATGAGCAGATTCCATGAGAAATGGAAAATGAAAAGCTAGCTGGCTTTGAAAACGTCAATATTTTTTGCTGAAATAATCTAATAATGCACAATATTCAGAGTGTAGATAAAAGTGAAAGTTTTGGAAACTGCATTGGTACACTTGGAAAATGTGTTCAAATCCAGTCTGATTGAAGTGAATTTGGCAGTCTCAGTCTAACCTGTAGTGCACGAGGGTTCATGATTCAAAAAAAATCTTCTTTGATTAGCAATAGTTGGCACCAGAAGAGGTTCAGGATTAATCTGCTGCAACCAATCAACATCATCTTTAAACTTCCAGAGCCAAACTACACCCACCCTTAAACAGGCTGAACCAAAACAAGAATTGCGTATTAATGAGAGCATGCAGAATGGTGCAACTTCTCATTCTGAAATTCATATGGAATGTTTGACTGTTTCCCAACTATCAGAAAAGATATAAGTAATATGACTAACCACTGTTATTTCATGACAAGTAGGTAATGCAGTGAAAGCAAGTTGATGGGGTATTGGGGACTATGTTCTTCACCCCATACTAGACAAAAGTTGACTTTCAAAATTAAAAGGCAATATATGATATGTGCTAATGATCTTAATCTATTCTTGCTGGAGAGAGGTCCATGTTTCAAAACTCACAATCAAATCTGGAACTATACTGAACCCTTGTTGGGACTCAACAGAGAGGCCAAAGCAGGAATAGGCATGGAGACTCAATGACCTATTAACCCCATGGGTGGACTTTCTGGATGAGGACTGAGGCATAGGGTTGAAATTTTACTACTGCTATCCATGCTGTACCTCTAAATAAATAAAGAGCTTCACTCTCCAAGACGGTTAGTTTATCTGGTACCTTTCACAAATTTTGCGTTGTCATCAGAAGGTGACATCATTAAAATGGATGTTGGAGATACCTTTTAATAATGTCTGATCCCCTGTGATACTCATTCCCGGTAAGATACAGTATTAAGGTGAAGAGCTTACAAAGATTTTAAAAGAAAAATTAGGCATTTATATGCTTAAGGATAACATCTGCATTTAAACAAGCTATAGCAAAAAGGTACATATGATCTTCATTTTTAGGCATAAGGGGATAAACTCATCACCAGGTGAGGCCAGAGAGCCTTGCCCCCTTGTTAATGAACACTTGATTGGAAAGATGCATTGTGGGTATTACCAAAAGTGGTATATTGGACTAGGTGAGCCATTATTTTGGTATGGAAACGCCAATATTCTACATTCTTAGTAAGCCAAATTCTTATCTAATTTATACTAGTGTAAAAATGGAATAACTCCAACAAATTTACTATAATTACTCTGCGCTTGAACCAGAATAATAGTCAACAGAATCTAGCCTAGTTTATTTGTCTGTGGACCTGCTCTAAAACTGACGGAAGTCAAAGGAAAGACTCCTGTTGAGATCATCGGCCTTTGGATCAGGCCTGTATGTCTCCGTGTTTTATTCCATTCATATATCTGAAAGGGCTTCTATGGTTTAAATAATTTCAACTTGCTTTCTGATGAAATCAAAATAGTCATAAAATACAGCGACAGTTTATTTCTCATGATGGCACATAAACATTAGCTTTCTAAAATCGAAAATAAGCATTATTTTTCTCTTTAAATAAAATTTACAGTATGACATTAACATACATCATAGGTACAAATTTAGACAGAAATCAAACAGCATATGCAGCAGCAGCAGTTATATTACACAGATACTATTAAATCATCAATTGCTTTCTGCAGAAAATATTGTAGAAAATATGTTCTCATAGGATGAATATTTTTTTTAAAAAAAGGAGTGAGAGTGAGGAATAAATCTGGGGTATGGCTGACCTATTCAGTCCACCTCTCCCATTAAGGCCCAGCAATTAGCTTATATTTAAAATGAATGCACAGCACCAATGCTTGCCCTGCTTTTCACACACATGCACGTAATGCAGCTTCACTCAGATGATGGCTCAGAGAAAAAGAATAATCAGCTCCCACACTCAGGAATTAGGATTTCAGGGAGATGGATTGTGTTATGATAGGACAGGAAGGCCTCCCTGTGTGCCTGCTCCCTTTGTGCGGGGTGAAAAGAGGAGGGCATCAGCACAGTGTATGCATGACTGAGGCGACATGAGCTGAATGTGGATCTCTTGGTGCTGAAGTGCTCCACACTACCCGCTTCACCCTTAATTTTCTGCTAGACAGAAGTCAGTTTGGTGCTGTGCAGCTGCACCTTTCTAACTGCAGGATCTGGCCCTCTGTGCTCCCTGTTCTGCCCATTGAATTCTTATCTCATGCTTTTGTGCACTTGAGCTGTACAAGATTAAGCACTAGATGAAATAATAGCTCTAATGATAACTTTGTGCTCCACGGTTTTTACTTCAAATGATCTGAAGCAACATTATTCCTGCATGGTAGTGGTAATGAAGGGTACAGAAAGCTTTTCCCTCAGACATTGCGTACCCTGAACATGTGTCAGAGCCACATGTTCCTGCTCAATGATTGATCACTCCAAGTGGCCCTAGAGATGGACATATCAATCCAAAGGAGGTAGAGCTGCTGAAGGGGGAGAATACTATGGTTCAACCCAACAACACCTTTGTATATGCCTGCAGAGTTGCCTGGGAGCACCAAGGAGAAACAGGCTGCATCATCCTAAAAGATGGGCTGGCTTGCCCACACCATTGCACATTGGGGATGTTGGGTTGGGATTGGGCCATCCTGAAGCCCTTAGAAGGGTGTGTCTCTGCACTCCTCTCCACACAGAGCATTGTGAGGCACAATCCAGCCTATCATAATAGATCAGAGTAGAAATCTAACTGATCTGAATTAATTATTTACAGGGCCCCTGTCACCTTACTATCTGAATGCCTTATTCACGCTTTTATCCTTGCAACACTTTGTGAAGTAGAGAAATGCTATTATCCACATTTTCCAGGTGGGGAACTGAGGCACAGAGAGACTAAGGGACAGGGACGGCTCCAGGGTTTTTGCCACCCCAAGCGACGGGGAGCGGGGAAAAAAAGCCTTTGCTGGTGCCTGGAGCCGGCCCTGCTAAGGGGCTGACCAAATGTCACATAGGAAATCTGTAGCAGAACAGGAAACTGAACCTAGGTCTCCCAAATACCAGGCTAGCACCCAAACCAGGGAACTTTACTTCCTTTTACGAGTGGGAGCAAATTACTATAGATAGGAATAGATTTAATATAGCTTGTATGTTAGTACTGCTACTTCTATAGGAAATTCAGATAGTATTTAGCTGGCAGGTATTTTTCCCTGTTGAGCTCTGTGCAAAAAGCAGCAGCCATTCTGCTCAAGAGGGTACTATCTGGGATCAGGTCATCATCTGGTGTAAATCAGCTTTGTACTATTAAATGCAAGGTGCTGTGCCACTTTAACACCAGCTAAGGGTCAAGCCTGTGGTTTCCAGTGTCAAAGTAGCAAATACCGCATAATTGTGACATTTAGCACTGATACCACACTATACTACTTTCTCCATTTTTCACTGACTCCATTGGCATCCCACCTCAACCAGGTTTGCTATGAACTCAAAACAGTGAAGTTCCAACAGACTTCTAGTTGAATACTAATGTAATAACTACAGCTACCAGTGTATCTATTAATTTATTTTCATGTTACTAACCTTTTAGATTGTAATAATCTCTCCAGGCCAGAGACTGCATCCTCATCTATGTTTGTACATTATCCAGTACAGCAGGGCCCTAATCCTGCTCTCACTATATGTGGATCTATAGCCCCAAAATTAATTTGATCTCCACACATCTGTCATGCAACAATTTTGCTGGTAGCTCTGTAAGAAGTCAGTGACAAATTATTCCCGGGATTTTCCTTCTAGTTCAGCAGTTTTCAAGCAGCCTTTTAAAACTTGATTAAAACATACCATTTCCCCACTGGGCTGAGGATAACAAATGGGGCAACATCAATACTTAACATTCTCTCATTGAGTAATTCTTCATATTCTACATGCATGAAGCTGAACTCCAGTTTTAGACACTCTTCTTGGATCTTCTGTGTGGTTCAAAAGTGTTAACAAGTATATGTTCATTGTAGTGGAAGCAACCTGGGCAGAAGAGGTTTGTTCAGTGTGCCCTTTGCTGAAGTATTCAGTATTCTGAGTATCTTTCAAAAATTCTACTGTGTCAAGAGCCATTTTTCTCTTATAGATTAAGGTAAGGGTGCTACGGTTACACATGTCACAGTTGTTTTGTCATGCATGGACTATTAGATTTTAAGGCTAGAAGGAACCATTAGATCGTCTAGTTTGGGCATCCTGTAATAACACAAGCCAAAAGAATTTTACCCAGCTAATTTATGTTGAGTCCAGTAACTTGAATTGGGTTAATATATAATTTCCAGAAAGACATGCAGTCATGATCTGAAGACATCAGAATATGGAGAATTCATCATTTCCCTGGACAGTTTGCTCCAATGGTTAATCACTCTCATTGTTTAAAAATTGTCCCTTACTTTTATGCATCTGACAAATAAATCTCCAAAATGTTATTTGGAGCAGACAGCTTTCAGATGAGTTTTATGAGTGGGGACCCAGAATCCCTGATTGCTGCCTTCTCTAGTAAACAACATTTGCCTCTAGGTCTTCTTCCATGAATTATGTAACAAGTGATAATTGTCAGACATACTATTTTTAAAAATTAGTTTTACAGTCAAACATTTTAGAGCTTTTCTATTTTAAAACTACTGATTTAAACTGAGAACGTACTAAATTTTGTTTTTATCTTGCAATATGACTAATGTAGCTAAGAGGAATGTATCTCAAAGGATGTGTCAGTTGAGGAAACGAAAAACAGATGTGGTTTAAGGGGGAAAAAAACTTATTATTCTCATTGCTTGGTTAATATCCAGCTTCACTCTGCCTCTAAACCTTCATGACCCAAAGCTGTAGATGGCAAAATTTGCCAGGTTAAGGGAATATCTTTACAGCCCGAAGACTGGCAACACTTCAGCTCTGTGGGTGTGAGATACCCAAAGGTTTGCCAAAGAAGGCATATAAAATGTATTTTGTATTCCGTTTCCTTTTTTTCATGTTGTATAGCATGCCAGGCCTCACAGATATTTTTTCCAACTTATGTTGCAATTTTGTATTGAGGAAGCACTTTTTTCTTTTTTGCTTTATATAAATTCACTTAATGCATTTGCTGCTAAACTAAATGAAACTCAATCCTACATATGTATAGTGAGTTGGGTGTCAGAATTACCCCGTGCATCCAGTGAAATGTGTCAGGATTTCTCTGACACTGAGTTTGCTAATAAAAAGACTGCTACAAAACACCACAGTTATTTAGCATGATGGTTCAGGAAAGAAGATATAAAAAAAAGCCTTATTAAAACAGCACAAAAGTAGAAGAATACAAATCCTGAGCATAGAAATAAGGAATGTCCAATAATGCCCAAAATGTGTTCTTTCTGGCATACAGCAGACGCATGCTTAGTTTGCTTAGGGCTGTAAAAGGCTGTAAAACTTTGAATCCCATTGCCAGTGGGGAGGAAGGGAGGGATTTGTAATTCAAGTGCCTTTTCCAACAACACTTACAGCAAATAGCAACCATATGGATTTTTTTTTAAGCCCTATTCCCTTATACCACACATGGGCACAAATAATGTGTGTGTGCACATGCATGAACACAGCATATATGGAAGGACATATAGTACATCAAAATTATATAAAATGGGGGCCTAAAGCTAAGTTCCTAAATGCATATTTAGTCAACTAAATAAGTGCCTGAATTTCAAAAGTGCTGAGCACCTGGGCCTTATTCAAATGCCTAAATACAGGCTAACTTTAGGCCCTCATTTTTTAAAACACTTTGGGCATAGCATGTGTGTGTGTATATATGTGTGCAGTGCTTTCCACCAGTCTCCCAAAGGAAGGGTTTGTGTAGAAAAGAATTGTCTCTCTTGGCATAAAAAGACTTAACTAGTTGAGAAAGTGAAGAAAAGGGAGGCCATTTTAGCTCCTGATTCAACAAAGAGCTTAGTACCAATAAAGTCAATATGACTTAATCACATACTTACGTGCTTGCCAAACAGAGATGGATTTAAACATGTGCTTCAGTGCTGTGCTGTACAAGGACCTTAAAAATATGGGGTGGGGGAAACTTTTAAAAGAAATATGGGAAGCTTAAAGGCAATCTGTTCTCTTTTCTTTTTGATCTTAAGATTTCAGGATTGGCTGGACTTTTAGTATGGCTTTCTGACAAAGGTGACTGACCGCGGTAATATGATTCTGTACAATTCCAAAAATGTTGGGAAACATGCTGTCTACAGTGCACAAAGTCAGGGGTCATTCCAGCTATTTCTTTCACAGTCCATTCCACCCTTCAAGAGCTACCAATAAAATACCGTTCCCAGTGGTTGGCCTTCTCTTTGTCTCTCTACTGGTAAGTCAGAAGCTGCTAACTAAACAGGTGTTAGAATGTTTCCTTAAATAATCTCAGTGATAACTGATGTCAGAGTGTGTCTGAACACATGCTTTTTCTTTAGGTTGAAGGCTGATTGCCTGGGAAAATGTGTGGCTTAACTGCAAACACATGAATATATTATTGTGCTTATGAAACTGCTATTTTAATTCATTTGGTTGTCTCATTTTGACTTATGAAGAGATATCCATAGAGATACACAACATAAAAAAGTGTCAACCAATTGTATTGCTCCTTAAATCCAAGTCATTTTATGAACGGCCCTTCAGCCCGGCAGATAAGTGATGTCTAGCACTGACAATGCAAATTCTTGTGGAAAGTTTATTTACCAGCCTAAAAACATTTTTAAATGCTGTGGAGCTGGTTAAATCTACTTTGGTTCAGACAGATGATCCATTGCAGCTGATTGCTGGAAACAACATTTGCTACATCCAGCAAATGTTTGCAACTGCACTGTGATCTGAGTGATAATAACAACATAGGAGCACATTTTAACGGTGATGAAAGAAACCCTTATGTAAAAGGGCCTTTTTTTAGGTCAGCCTTAAGTGGGTCTCCATCTCCATAGGGCTGATCTTATGACTTGAACTTGTGCCACTTAGACAGCCAAGTTCCAAATTTGTTGTTACTCACGCTTGTCATTTTATCAAAAGTCTCAGAACACTTACACCCCCCATTCCTGGTGATAAGTGATTGTATGAGATCTCAGCTTTCATTTTAAAAACAAGTTTCTAGCCCTATGGTGCAGAGAAAATATGACCTGAGTGCTCTCTAAATGGTCAGAAAATGAAAAGCAAAGAAAAAAGAACTGCACATCTATTATTTTTGTAAAATGTCTTGATTTTTCAGCCAATCTCATGATTTTGGGGGTTGACAATACTGCTGCTTGCACCCACATTGTAAGAAATTTGATGGCTAAGGGGCTTATACCATAGAGCACAAATAACAATAGACACAAAAGTATGTCTGCAATTACTTACACTTTCAAAAATGGAGACTGATGTTTGAAAATCTGGCCCCAACTGATTAAAAGGGCACATTCTCATGAGCAGAAACTGAAAACCATTTGCACATTGCTAGTCTGGAAATAAGAACCCTGAGACGATCTTGTTACTGCTGTTTGTATTGTGAAAAGCCCCAGTTGGGATCATTGCCCCATTGAATTAGTTGCTGAGAATATCACACCGGGAGACATAGTTCCTTTAGTAGTGCCTCAAGAGACGAGTTGACAATAATTATTTTTGAGAACCTTTTGGCAGTATTCCAAGTGTATATATGGGCTTGAGTGTCTCTCAGTGCCATGACCTTAGTGGATTGAACATTGGACTAGCAGCCAGGAGCCAGCCTTGTTGGAGGGTCTTGGGCAAGTCATTGAATCCTGTTGTCTATGTTACCCAATCTGTCATGTGGGGGACAGTAGCATTTACTCACCGAGCTGAGAGGAGTGTTGTGGGGATGAATATTTAATGTTTGTACAGAGGCTGGAGGATATAAAGCAATATGCAAGTGCTATGGCTACATATTATTATAGACCTAATGTAGCTGACATAATGTCAGATCCCTGATTCAGAGACATTACTTCTACTTTTCTCCCAGTACAGGAGGCAGAGCAGTTCTAACAACTGACTAGTGAGACAGAACAGGGATGATGGAGAATGTAGGGGAAAATGCAAAAACAAACCTGCAAAAACAGCACACAGAGAGGCTGATTCCCAAATCCGCCAGTGTATTCATCACACTGTTCTGGCACTTGTTCCCTACATTTTAATCTGACAACACAGCCCAGTGCCAAAGCAAATCTGTCTGTTTTGTGTCGCTAAAGTCCATTGGTTACCTGCAGGAGCCAATAACGAATCTCCCATGCAACAAGATTAGCCCCTGCTGCAAGGTTTTCATGCATTTATAATAATAATAATATATGGAGATAGGCCTATCTCATAGAACTGGAAGGGACCCTGAAAAGTCATTGAGTCCAGCCCCCTGCCTTCACTAGCAGGACCAAGTACTGATTTTGCCCCAGATCCCTCTAAGTGGCTCCCTCAAGGATTGAGCTCACAACCCAGTTATTACTTTGTGCTTCTGTTTTCTTTTCCATAAGGTGATTGATAGGTAGCTAATGTCAGCTGCTTACAGTGAAGCAAGACAGAGACAGAGACTAGCTTTGTTCAGGTGTGCAAGAGCAGGAGCAAGCAGCCTTCACCCAGCCTTGTGCCGCAGGAGATGGCTAGTTACAGTCACACTCCCAGGACACAAGGACTGCTTGAGGCTAGATTAGCCAGTGGTGCTGGGGAAAGGACAGGAATATTGTCACACATCCCTCTACACCAGGCAGTGAGGTGAGACCAGTACATAGAAAGCTTTCAAAGGCCGTAGTGATGACTACTGTAACCAGTGCTGCCCCTTTGGGTGAAATCCTGGCTTTACCGAAGTCAATAGAAGTTTTGCCAGTGAATTTTGTGGGGCCAGGATCTGACTTACTGTGTGCAATGTACATTATTCAGATTTCACCTGGGTTTAACATTTCCTTTAGTGGAGTTAGCACTGGTTTACACTAATGTGAGATCAGAATCTAGCACAAAGCCTCAAATACCAACCTCTGGTGCAGGGTGCTTCTGTACCCCTATCCCGGAAAGTGGCTGAAAGGACCCAAAGACCATATAAATACTTTGCAGCATAAAATAATCTAATAAATCTACAAGGGAAATTATACCAGGAAAGAAAGCAAGGAACTTTCAAAAGAAGTAAGTCAACAGGTTAGCAGCTGTTGAGAACCCCATTATGTAAAGAAAATAGAGTTCTTTTTCAATGCTGCAAATAATGTATCACATTCATATATGCATGTTGTCCTGCAAGTTAGATAATTTGTAGATCTTTATAATAAATACAGTGGGCCAAATCCTGGCTCATTGACTGCAACAGAATTTCTTGCCTCAAAAAGGACTTAAGATTTGGCCCTTTAAGTCTGAATAAAGAGTGAATAGCTGGAGTGACATTTAGTTTGCCCTTTAAGTATTTTTGTGCCAAATCATTCTGAGATGTACATTTTGTAGAGATCTACAAGGAATAATTAGAGTAACCTTTCAGACACATTCATGAATATTGTATTATGCGACTGTATTGTTCTTGATGGGCTATTGTCAATGATGGAAAGACTTATTTATTTACCAGCTATTGTCAAAGCATTAATAAAATTGAACATCTCTCTGTAGATTAAGATTTGGAAGTATGTCTAGGAATTAAATTGCAAATTGTCAAATAAAAATCAAGTATTCCTCAAAAATACCCAGTTATTCATGAGCATACACAGGATCCATGTAACATGGTGGTTTTCAAGCACTGAAATTCCTTGTTGTTCTTGTTTGGGGCTTTAACCCCCTTTACAGACTTTTAAAGACTAATTTATCATGGAAGATTAGTTGTGAGAATGGGGTTGCTTATTTTAACAAAGCATTTTCCCCCTAAACTGAGAAATGTTTGTATTCAATTTGCTATCTTTTTATACAAAAACCACATAAGCTCCTAAGAGTGAAGGTTTTTCCCTAACTGAATTTCATGAAAGAACAGCTTAGAAAGCTGTTTGCAAAAAGTAGTGAAAGGAAGCATGTGAAAAGCCTGCCAGGCAGAACACTAGCTAATACAGTAGTTGGATGGCTTTGATAAAGGAATACAGCATAACGGTGCTAATTTGCACTATTGACTGGGAGACCCATTGTGAATTACTGAATTTTTCAAACTAGCAAGAAAGTGGGAATGGAACTGGGGGGCAGAATGACAAACAAGAAAGTTGCCTTTTACAGAGGGCCAGAGTCAATGGAAATGTGCCTTTGACTCCATTAGGCTTTGGAGCAGTGTCAAAAACAATTATTTTTTTTTACCTTGACATAGTTGGTTTGGGTTTAATTACTCAAAAAAGCTACTCACTGCCTAGTACATTAGTAAGTGTGTTGTAATCTATTTGATATTAGAGGAGACATGGTCAGAGACTGCAAATGTTTGTCCATGAATATCCATGCAAATCTTTTAATGACTTCAGTTTTGTTGTGTTCGTTGCCATTTTGTGTTTGCTTTCCATAAATATGCATGAGACTTGAATTTTACTAGCATAGAAGCTTGCAGGAAGCAAATTTTAGCAGCCACACAGCTTTGCACAATTGTCATGGAGAGGTTCTAGGCCAGACACAAGAAATACTTACTCACCCTTTACCATGATTGATGATAGTGGGGAAAAATGCATATATTTTACTTGCTCAACAATAAAAATGACTCCCTCCAGGCAAATCAAATCTTTCAAACATGTGTGCAGTCTTGCATAGTGGCAAAAATCAAATTACAACATTAAATATTACATTGGAAAGGAGGTGAATTAGATCAGGCTACAAAAAAAATAAGATAACCGTCTCCTCTGTAGTTTTCAGTGCATTTTGTCTCCTGTCTATTTGTCTTTTAGGCCCTAAATATCCAAATACTTACACAGGGCCCTAACTTTAACATGAGTAGTGTCATTGGGTGAAATCCTCCCCCTCTGCCCCCAGCAAAACTTCCATTGACTTCAACAGATCCCTGATTTCACTCATTGAGTTTAATAGAGCTATTCACATGTGCAAAGTTAAGCACATGCATAGTACATATGGGACTGGGGCCTTAGACTGCAGGTTTGGGGGTAAAGGGCTGTCTTTATTTTGGTGTCACAAGCTGTAGCAAGCACATGGTCAGGACTTGGTACTGTAAATGATCGTACTTACGAGAGTTACTTATCCAAATGGGGAATAGAAATAAGACCATGTCCTTACGTGACCAGTCACAAATAGCATCCCCACTCATACAGCAGGGAGCCAAAGAGCAAACCAAATTCAGACCATATTTTATTGAATAAATTAGAATGATTTAAAATGTGAGCGAATCACCTGTCTGCAGGCATGCCACAAGCAGAAAAAAGTGGAAGCGTTTTTTCAGATAAATTGTTCCGTACCAAATTTTCATTCTGCTTTAATATTTAGTAAACTTAATGAAATCCTGGCAATATGAGCCCTAGCTAACACGCTCTGTTGTTAAACCGCTGCCGAGAAGTGCGGTGAGGCTGTCAGCATTTGAGTGTGAATTATGGAGTGTGTGGATTAGCAAAATGCAGATCAGCAGTGTTCTTCTGTGACCAAGTTTTAGTCTATTCCTGGTAACTTCACCCTTTACAGTTTTTATTTCTGATGAGCCCTTTCATATGGAGATGTCTGCTGTAAGGAATAGTCAGTAGGGAAGATCAAACTTAAAAGCAGATTAATATACACATTATTGAAATTTCAGTAAGGATTTATTCCAATTACACTGAGAGTTGGGGGAACAATCAATTTACTCAAAATCTGGATCACTTCATGATTCCCTGTCTGTTCATTCCCTCAGAAGCTCCTGGCATTGGCCACTGTCAGAAGACAGGATACTGGGCTAGATGGACCATTGGTCTGATCCAGTCTGGCCGTTCTTATGTTCTGAAACAGGTTTGATTCCGCTAGGATTGCCAACTTTCTACTTGCACAAAACAAAACATCCTTGCCCCTCCCCTTTCCTCACCTCTCCTCTGAGACCTCACCCGTTTTCCGAGGCCCAACCCCATACTCACTCCATCCCTCCCCCCCCCCCGTCGCTTGCTCTCCCCACCATCACTCACTCGCTCATTTTCACCAGGCTGGCTGAGGGGGTTGGGGCGTGGGCAATGAGGGCTCTAGCTGAGGGTGCAGGTGCTACAGTGGGGCTGGGCATGAAGAGTTTGGGGTGCAGGTGGGTTCTCTGAGATGGGACCGAGGGGGATCAAGGCTGGGGAAGGGGGATGAGGCATGGGAGGGGGGCAGGCCCCAGGCAGCACTTACCTCAAGCAGCTCCCAAAAGCAGCAGCATGTCCCCACTCTGGATCCTATGCGGAGTCATGGCCAGGTGGCTCTGCACGCTGCCTCACCCACAGATACCACCTCCACAGCTCCCATTCGCTGTGGTTCCTGGCTAATGGGAGCTGTGGACCTGGTGCTTGGGGCAGGGGCAACACATGGAGTCCCCTGGCTGCCCCTGTGCCTAGGATCCAAAAGTGGGGACATGCCACTGTTTCTGGGAGCCGCACAGAGCCATGGCAGGCAGGGATCCTGCCTTAACCCTGTGCACTGCTGACCAGACTTTTAAAGGCCCAGTCAGCAGTGCTGACTGGAGCCTGGCAACCCTAGCTTCCACTGAGAAAATCCAAAACTCTTTTTAAGGATTAGATAAAGTTGCTCTCTGAAGCATTATTCTGACCCTGACTTTGCCCAACCCCTGCAAAAGATATAACGTATTTTCTTTTGGCAATAAGCCAGCCTGGTAGTGTATCATTTGCTTTGTTCTGATGATTATTTGCCACACAGGTATAAAAGTATTTAAGGACAGTCAGGTAGAATAGCACATTCATTCACACATGCACGCTGCTGTTAAAGAAAACTCTGACACACAAGTTGAGCATTCCTCACAGTGCCACATGTTATATCAGTCAGTTAGGATGGGGTGCATCCCACACATCTTCTCAGTTAAAGGATGTTTAACCAGAACTAATTATTTAGCAACAGTGACAGTTTGTATTTCCAACTATCACCTCAAATCCTCTTTCTCCAAATGATAATATCCTTGCTTCTTGGTTGCCTAGCAAAAAACAGCAGGACAGTGCATTGGAATTATGCAGTCTGCAGCTGCTAAGTTCTGGCTAATAAGTGAAATAGAAAAACAGAACACTTCATGCTATGGAACAAAGATTAAATGTAAAATTCAACATCTACCTGCATGAGCTGTGTTTGTAACAGTTTACTTCTCAACAGACACAAAAAAACCACATTGGCAGGGTGCCTAGGATTGTCATATCTGCCATCATCATCATCATCTGGCCTGATATCATTAATCCTATTTTGCTAATGCCTCTCCCAGGATTTCATGCTAACAGGATGGTGAACATTTCTCTGATGCTTCTACAAGATGGAAATCCTCATGTGACCCTCATTGCTGATGGCTATAATGTAACTTGAAGGGGCTAATCTTTCAAAACTCTTTATTTTCCTCTTTGTCAGGCATAGAAGTAATAGGTCAAGTCCTGCTCTCAGTTTATATCATGTAACTCCAAAGCAATTCCACAGTTGCTCTAGAGTTACTTTGTATTAGCTCTGGGGTAATTCAAGCAAAATTTGACCCAGGGTAGCCATATTCTCACTACTTTCCCTTTCACACTGAAAAGAGAAAGGAAGCATGCCATGAATTAAACTTTCTTTAATAAAAACAATTGGAAAAATATGGCTGGGATTGAACATCAATGAGAGCTGGTGCCTAACTCCCTTAGATCCCCTTGATACTCTTAGGTATGTGCTTAAAGAAGTAGCTGTGTACCTACTTCGTACAAGAGCATTAAGCCAGGCTGTGAGAAAGTCACTGGCACTACATGTTATTCAGAAGATAAAGTGGATGTGATTTTTCAGTATGTGATTCTGCTCTTCTTATTCATTACCATTTTGTGTTTTACATGTAACTCACCCTCACTTAGTGTGAAGTTCCAGAAGTGCCAAGCAAAGAATAACAAGTAGCCTTACAGAAAGTAGATTGTCCACCCTCTGCCAATGCAGGATTGCTCCCTTGATATAGTTTTTTACCCAGCCCCAACTGTTATTAACTCAGTCTTCCACCACTTTGTTTGGGACATTCTTCCATGATTTAATAAATCTCACCCAATGGTTTAAAGTTTTCTTTATCCATTTATATCCTAGCTTTTCCTCTCTGTATATAGTGCACTCTTGAAATACTTGTAGTGAGCAGATTGGTGGAGAATGATGATCATCTGCTTAGTCATTGTTTGGAGCAAGGATACACATATCAAAAGAAGTCTAACTGGCCCACATCAATAACTCATATGTTTACAGGACTTTTC
Organism: Chelonoidis abingdonii; assembly: GCF_003597395.2. Classification (NCBI taxonomy): domain Eukaryota; kingdom Metazoa; phylum Chordata; order Testudines; family Testudinidae; genus Chelonoidis; species Chelonoidis abingdonii. Next base: position 53,407,053 of record NC_133778.1, on the reverse strand, counting down.
CGAATGCCCCTCATTTCACTGGCATTTTTCTGTTATGGAACTCTAGTTTTATCAATGCCTTATATGAAGAAAGTTCCATCTCTTTGATTCATGATTTAAGGCTTCTACATACATCTTAGGTATCTATCTTAGGTACTTATATGGCCCCCCATTACCATAGTATCTCAGCACCTCTCAAACTTTAACATATTTATTCTCATAATGCCCTTCTAAGGTAAGGAAGGGCTGTGATCCCCATTTTACCAAGGGGGAACTGAGGGACAGAGACACTAAGGCTTTTCTATACGGTGGGCTAATGCACTCTATGGAACTGCAAGTTCTAAAGCACCTTCAGGCGATGTGCATTAGTTGGCCCACATCGACTCTGCTGGTGGTCTTTAACATAGTTTTGTTCCTAAAACAACACACCAGAGAACCTTTAGTATATGTCAGAGCTGGGCCGTGCATAGCCTGTGTGCCCTGGTCAGCTGTTAAGTTGCTGGAAGGAGAAGAGTAGCAGGATCCGGAACAAGCTGGGTCTGAATGCCAGGAAGTCAGGGTCAGGCACCAAGTTGTGGGTAGCAAGCAGATTGTAGAGTCAGGGTCGAGCTGGGTGGAAGGTCATGGTCAGGCACCAAGTGGCAGGCAGACAGCAGAGTTGGGGTCGAGCCAGGTTGGGGTCAGAGAGTCAGGATCAGATGCTGGGTTATAGACAGCAAGCAAATGTCAGAGTCAAGGACAAATCAGGGTCAGAAGCAAGGGTCTAGGGTCTACAGCAAGCAGGATTTGGAGGGGAAGCAAGCAGGCAGTCTGCATTGTTGCTGTGGCAGCTCCCCATGCTGGCTTCCTGATTTAAATACTAGTATCAGCTGGTGAGTGGGCGATGCAGGCTCACCATTCAGCCTCCACTGGGCAGTACATCCTGCAAAGCCTAGCTCCACAAGGTCCTCAAGTGGAAACCCAGCCTAAGCTTCCAGTGGTGATATGGATGCATCAGCAGCCTAGAATCTCCAAGGTTTTGATCCCACAGGTTCTTACATCATGCACCACCAACTGAACAATTAATATGCACTACATTAGTGTGCTTTAGAAATTATTCCCCTCTAAAGCCCATTACCCTACCATGTATACAAGCCTGTAATCATTTAGGCTCCAAAGCTCCATTATTAAAAGTGATTTAGGCACTTATGAGACTTAAGCTACTAACTCATTTTTGCAAATTGGACTTAGGAAGTATATAGTAGAGCATGGAATTGGACCTTGGCCTTCTAAGTCCCAGACTAGCACCCTAACCAGACGGCCATCCTTCCTCCTTCTGCCTACAATTGCACTGCCTTTCTTTTCATTTCCTTTTCATTGCCAAAATGGACACTCACGGTCACTCTTTTTGCTGGATTGTCAAACTGTGGCCTTCTGACCCTTGACACTTTCCCTTTACCAACATATGCTAATATTTTACCATGTACAGTAGAACATAGTTATGCCTGTTCTATCGCATTGTGCGCCTTTTCATTGGGAGTAAGTCAGCAGTATTATCCCAGTCAGATGATTTGGCCACAACTTTTGTCATTTGACTAAAATACATCTTTTTCCAGCAAATAATCTTCTTTAGTCAGTCTGTGGTCCTCATGATATTAATCCCTCTCTTCATATGACTCTCGCATGTTGGAAAGAGAAAATGCCCTCTGTAGGGCCTGAAAACACATGGAATACATTCTTATTGTAAAAAAGCCATTTCAATTTGCATTCACAACTGTGGTCTTCCTAGAACCTCTGCTCACAGTCATGGAGTATCATTCCCTTTCACTTGCCATGCAAGAAAACAAGGAGGCTGACATGTCCATTCAGTCAATATTGTGCCACACTGGCCAAATCTGATTGCATATAGAGTAATGTTCTCTTCCCTCCTTTTCCCTCTGTACTTCCCATTGTGTTTTCTTTCCCTTTTGTGTTCCCCATTTTGGTTCTTTTTTCCTTTTTCTTCTTCCATCTGTTCTTTCTCCCTTCACTTTTCAACCCACTCCTCTGTCCTATCATCTGTCCTTGGACTTATCCTGCAAACTTCCCTGTAGTCTCCCAGTGCTGCTGAACAAGAGTCCTGACCAGCAACGAGTTGATTCAGGCTTCTGTATGTCAGCTCTGTAAGGCAGGTTCAGTCAGATTCTGGCTGTTTGGGTGTTACTTAGGGCTAGATCCTCAGCTCATGGATATCAGCATCACTCCATTGACTGCCACGAATCTGGCACTTAATTTTATAACTTTGCACTCCGCAGTCTTCAGAGTGAGCCCAGATGAGTAGACCATGGTTGGGAAGGTAGGTGTTTCATTTTATCAGGCAATAGTGCATTGAACACAGTGTCTGTGCTAAATATACAGGCCAAGTTCTTGACAAATCCATGTTGGTTATTACTTACGACCTGTTAACCTCTGGGTGCTTACAAAGTGATTGTTTAATAATTTATCCCTGTATCTTAACCAGGTACTGAAGTTAGGCTGACTGAGATGTAATGCCTCCCAACTGGTGATGTAGCTTTGCCATACCCTAATATGGGGCAGTGCGTAAATCCTACATTAACCGGTAAATCTCAAGCACTCCTTATGTTTTGAGTGTATCAGGCTCTCTTGTTTCGATTTATTGAGACCCGTCATCTCAGTTCTTCTCTTTCTGGCATTGACCTGTGCTGAACCTCCTGGGAAACTTGTTTCTTTTCTTTCCAACCTGAATCATGATATTTTTCAAGGACAAATGTTTCTTGGAATTACGGGTATGCATCAGCTGCAGAACTGTCCCCTTCTAAAGTACATGGATTCTAGGGTGGCAAAGCCATCATTCGATAGGCTTGTGCTAGATCTTTTTTCTCTAACCATGAAGCAAATAGCTAAGTAATTTTCAAAAATAAGGATTATTCATTCACAGGCATAAAACTAACACCAGCAGTTGCACTAGCTAGCATACATTTTAAAAGCCTATCAAGCTTTGTGGTTCATGGCATGACCAGGTCACCAACTGAGCACAAGAAGAAATTTCCCCCTGTGCTATAGTATTGCACATTAATATGTATTATAGGTTTCTTCTGTGCCTCTAAAGCATCTGGCATTGGCCACTGTATAAGGTATATAAGGCAGGATGCTGGAATAGATGAACTATTAGTCTGTTCCATTAGAGCAGTTCTTATTTTCTTATGAGCCTTACATGGACTTTTTAATCCTCATGTTTTTATAGTGCAGAACAGACCTGTGCAGTAAAGTCATACATTTCCTGAATTTATCTTCATTGGTTTGCCTTTTGCATCTAAGTCCATAAAATTGCCTATCCACTGAATGTATGTCATATGTCTTGAGGTACTGGAGGGGTTAATGTAATGTGTAGCCAACATAAGATACATTTAATGATTTCTGAAATTGCTTCAGCAAAACAGCCACATAACTGCCACAGCTCAATTTATTACAGATCCTTCAAATAACAAATGTAATTACTTTGGAATCAACATAATATTGGGTCAGACTGACTCACATCCCCCCAGTTTGCTTGGAACTTATTCTAAATCTGAACCAACTGTCTGTCTCCAATCGCATCCACTTGGTGCATTTTCGTACATGATATCAAACATGAATCTCTGGGAAACCATTTCAAAGTCACAAAATGATGATACTAATTTTTACCTACAGGATGGCATTGGCCTTTTAAGGGGGAAGAACCCAGTGCACCTGGGACTCATCAGTTACCTCCAAATTGGGATTTAAAGGAAGACACTTGGTCTATATAAAAGGGGAAGGAGATCAGATGAGTCAGACATCTGGAAGAGCTGCCTGAGTGCACTAACTGAAAGATTCAATGAGGGGCAGGTGAGAACTGCCAGAGCCAAGAGGGTTCTGGGGGAAGGCTGATGGCAGGAGAGCATCAAGAAAGGTTTGCTGGCTGACTTCTCTAAGCCATCAAAGCAAGGCCAGAGGCCTGAAGGCCAGAGAGCATCAGAGGGAATTGCCTGCTGAGGTCTAAGCTGGAGAGCCAAAATCAAAGCTAGAGAGGGCTGTAGGCAGGGGAGCAGCAGAGAGGCTTGCCTGTACTCCCCGCCCCGGACCCAGGAGAACAATGAATAGGCCAGGCTGAGTAAGGGGTGTTCCCCTGGTGAGGATACTCCCAGAAGAGAGGTTGTGTGGGTTCCTGCTGGGAAGAGAGGCTTTACACTCCTGCTGGAAGGGTTGGAGTGTCTGTCCTGGCAGAGAGTCAGAGAAGGACTGACAAGAAGCCTAGGTGTGGCAGAAGATGCTGGAATGTGTAGGTAGAGTGTCATATAATGGGATTTTAAAGACTATGTATGCATTAGGATGTGAGAAGGCCTATGTTTCAGAGTTTTGTGGATTGTTTAAACTATGTTTTGGTAATAGTGAGGTCTATATTAGCTGTTACCACTCAAGAGAGAGATCTTGGAGTCATTGTGGATAGTTCTCGAAAAACATTTGCTCAATGTGCACCAGTAGTCAAAAAAGTTAACAGAATGTTAGAAACCGTTAGGAAAGGAACAGATTATAAGACAGAAAATATTGTAATACACCCACTCTTTGAATACTGCATGCAGTTCTGGTCAGTCCATCTCAAATAATATAAATTAAAAATAGAAAAGGTACAAAGAAGGGCAACAAAAACGATTAAGAGTATAGAACAGATTCCATATGAGGAGAAATTAAAAAGACTGGGACTGTTCTACTTAGAAAAGAGACAACTAAAGAGGCCATAAAATCATGACTGGTATGAAGAAAGTGAATAAGGAAGTGTTATTTACTCCTTCACAAAACACACGAACCAGAGGTCAATGAAATTAATAGACAATAGGTTTAAAACAAACAAAAGGAAGTACTTCACACAACACTCAGTCCACCTGTGGAATTTGTTGCCAAGGTATGTTGTGAAGGCCAAAAGTATAATGGGATTCAAAAATAAATAAATAAATTAATGGAGGATAAGTCCATCAATGGCTATTAGCCAAGAAGATCAGGGATGTAACCCCATATTCTGGATGTCCCTAGCCACTGGCTGCCAGAACTTGGGAGTGGATGATAGGGGATGGATCGCATGGTATTTGCTTGTTCTTTTCATTCCCTCTGAAGCATCTGGCATTGGCCACTGTCAGAAGACAGGATACTGGGCTAGATGGACCATTGGTCTGACCCAGTATGGCTATTCTTATGTGTTAATGAGCCATGTTGATGGACTAGAGGATAAGTTTTCATAGAGTTACTGGGGACTTCGAAGGAGGGAAACAGAGGCAGATGCACAGGTTGTGCTGCAGTCTGCCACGGGACTGCACTCCGGGCAGGAGTGCCTTATCCCATATGGTGGAGACTGTGAGTGAGTGATCAGCCCCTGGGAAGAGGGGATTTGCAAGTGACCGGAATAGGGAAAATGAGACTAGTATCTGCTGTCAGGGCCGCCTTGAGACCACAAGGGGACACCCTGGAGGCAGCCACCATTTGACACTCACTACATACCAATGAGATTTAACATTTGCATTATAGTGTTCTGACTTGGGCTGATAATATCGGTGTTTTCATATTAGTCTTCAGTAGAACAGTCTACCTCAAACTTCATCCTGATCCAACTTCAGTCCATAAAGTTTTATACCCCATGTTTGAAAGGGCAGTCAGATTAATGCTTTTTGCAAGGGCCAACACTAATGTCTGTGACAGCAACTCATTTTGACCTGCACTGCAGTACAATGTGCTACACATAGTCTGTAAAAACTTACAAGGTTTTTTCATTGTTTTGACTTCCATTTAATTAAACCTAGGTTTGATTTATGAGCTATCATTCCAGCTGTGGGTCATCACAGATTCTCACTTTGAGGCAAGCTAACCTATTCAGCAGAGAGGTCAGCTTGTTACAGAAACTTGTTTAAAAAATATATTGTGCAGAACCAAACTTGTGAGAAGTTGCAATCAACTCAGGTGAAGGGGAGGGAAAAGGGGATCTCATCTCTCCCTACTGGCTTCTTCAGTCAGTTTGAAAGATCTTAATGTTTTCCCAGTCAAAAGCTGACGCGCCTCTTCTGGGTAACTGTGGATTGGCTCTAGCCACCCATTTTCTGAAGGAAAATTATGAAAACCATAAAGAATTCCTGACAGCAAGACTTTTGGGGAAGGGGTCACCCATACAATGGAGGGCTTGAACAGCTGATGGATATCGGAGGTCTGTACTGGATAATCATAGAATCATAGAATATCAGGGTTGGAAGGGACCTCAGGAGGTCATCTAGTCCAACCCCCTGCTCAAAACAGGATCAATCCCCAACTAAATCATCCCAGCCAGGGCTTTGTCAAGCCTGACCTTAAAAACCTCTAAGGAAGGAGATTCTAGCACCTCCCTAGGTAATCATTCAGGTGCTTACCATCTCCTAGTGAAAAAAGATATTTCCAATATCCCTAATCTTCCCCACTGCAACTGAGACCATGTACTCTTTTGTTCTGTCATCGCTACACTGAGAAACCGTCTAGATCATCTTTTTGGAACCCCTTTCAGGTAAGTTGAAAGCAGCTTTAAATTCCCTCTCACTCTTCCTCTTTTGAGACTAAAATCCAGTTCCCCACGATTCTCCTCATAGTATGTCCGCTCAACCTCAATATTTTTGTTGCCCTTCGCTGGACTTTTCCACTTTTTCCACATCCTTGCTTGTAGTGGTGGGCCAAAAACTGGACCACGTACTCAGATGAGGCTCACCAGTGCTTGAATTCAGGGGAATGATCCAACTCTTCGATATGCTGGCAATGCCCCTACTTATACAGCCCAAAATGCCATTAGCCGTCTTGGCAGCAAGGGCACACTGTTGACTCATATCTAGCTTCTCACCCACTCTAACCCCTAGGTCCTTTTCTGCAGAACTGCTGCCTAACCATTCAGTCCATAGTCTGTAGCAGTGCATGGGCTTCTTCCATCCTAAGTGCAGGACTCTGCACTTGTCCTTGTTGAACCTCATCAGGTTTCTTTTGGCCCAATCCTCTAATTTGTCTAGGTCCCTCTGTATCCTATCCCTACCCTCCAGCATAGCTACCACTCCTCCCAGTTTAGTGTCATCTGCAAACTCGCTGAGTGTGCAGTCCACATCACCCTACAGATCATTAATGAAGATATTGAACAAAGCTGGCCTCAGAACCGACCCTTGGGGCACGCCGCTTGATACCGGTTGCCAACTAGACATGGAGTCATTGTTCACTACCCACTGAGCCTGACTATCCAGCCAGCTTCCTATCCACCTTATAGTCCATTCATCCAACCCATAGTTCTTTAACTTGCTGGCAAGAATACTGTGGAGACTTTATCAAAAGCTTTGCTAACGTCAAGGAATAACACATCCACTGCTTTCCCCTCATCCACAGAGTCAGTTATCTCATCATAGAAGGCAGTTAGGTTAGTAGGCATGACTTGCCCTTGGTGAATCCATGCTGACTCTTCCTGATCACTTTCTTCTTCTCTAAGTGCTTCAGAACTGATTCCTTGAGGACCTGCTCCGTGATTTTTCCAGGTACTAAGGTGAGGCTGACTGGCCTGTTGTTCCCCGGTCCTCCTCCTTCCCTTTCTCAAAGATGGGTACTACATTAGCCTTTTTCCAGGCATCCAGATGAAGATATTTCTCTCCTCAGGAAACTCTCCTTTCACCATGATTTGGTAATAAATCTTCAAATCAGACAGGGTATTTTTCCTGGCTCAACTAACTTGCAAGTCTCTAAGGTGCTTCTTTTTAAAGGTTATGAAGGAAAAATACATTTTAAATGTTTAGTTAGAGAAAGTGAGGTCTATTCCCCTACTTACTGAACTTCCTAATAAATCAGATATGTTTCTAGTACACTTTCAGGTCCTTTAATCTGAACAGTGCATAAACTTCTGCATAATTAATTAATCATTCAACTCACATAAAAACAAATATAGGAAAACATGAGTTGCCTTTTCCAATTACTGCTTTTGAATTAAACAAAAATGTTTCTGCGAAAGGCACAATGTGCTTTTGGTAATTAAAAATGAGTTTAAGACTAAAAATATAATCCTAGAATATTTGCTGACATTTTTGCAGCTGGCATGAAAAAACCTATAATCTAGAGATGTTTAGAAAGCATTTAATATTGTAACTCATACTATAGCACAAATAGAGCATCCTATCTGCAAAAGCTGCCCATGTAAAAGCTAACAGAGAGATCTATATACAGAGTATATAGTTTACTGTTGTCTGAATGTGGACTGCATCTTACCTATTAAAGCAGGATTAGATCTTCATATCTACTAGAGTCCTGAATCAGACATAGGAATAGAGATTTTCTAGTTGTAAGAAGGAGGTTTTTTGTTGATCATATTCACTGATATCCTTTTTTGGCAGATCATTCACCATGTGCAGTATAGTTCAGATCAAAACAAGAAACATACCTTTCATTCAGTCTGACTCCTTAAATAGTGGCCTAAGTCCTCTCATCTGGCATGGCAGAAAGGAAGGATCTGTACCATGTTTCCAAACTCTACACATCCCCACTGGGACAGATACCTTTCCAAAAGGGGAGAGTGGCTTGGTCCCAAAGAGACATTTTTACTACCATAAATTTGGCTTCTAAGGATCTGACTGTTGTGGAAATGATTTTGGGAAGCAAAAGTTATTGCAGGAACAAGGGCTAAATCTTTGAACATAAGTGCTATGGAGCTCCACAGTAGCTGAGAAACATGCAATTTTTGTTTCCCTTCCTGGGGGTTCTCTGCAGCCTCCTTGGTGAAGAAGAGATGGTGCATAAGCAGGTCCACCTACTCTGCCTCTAGTCTTCCCCTACATTCTGGAGCACAAGCATATAATAGATGTATCCAAATCCACACCTTTCTGAACCACACCAGTCCCCTGGGTCAGTGACCACAGAGGATGGGGTTTGATTTGGCCCCAGATAAACAAAATAAGCAATGCACAGTCATTGCCAAGCAGATGAATGGAAACAGAAAATGTTTTTGAGATAGTGCAGGAAAGCTCACACAAGAGCTTCTTCCTCTTGTGATTTCGAAGCCAAAAAGATGTGTATAAATTTTGTAAGTTCAGCTATTTATTCACTTTTGGATGCTTACTCATAATGAACCTCTGAACTTCTTGAGATTCACCTGGGGCAGAAATTCTTTGCTTTTTAAATCAGAGAGTTGTGGGTGACTCCGGAAGTGGATTATGGAGCCTTTCATCTCTGACACCAATTCAAATCTTGCCAAGGGTTGACCAAAAGTCATTGTAAACATGGCATGTCTGAAATGAATTGGTGGCTTCAGTCCATTTCCTGATGTATAATTCTCTGCTACATAAAACTCCATGAAAACTGTGAAGAAGAATACCAATTAGTGGCACCTTCAGCAGAGAGACCAAGGAATGACAAGGAATGGAGACTGAGCTATCCTCTTACCCTAAAGGTGGTCCCTCCACATCAGGGTTCAGGCACATTTGGCAGGGTAGTATGGGAAAACCAGCATTTCCTCTGCCTGCACTGTACTGGTTCTAAGTGGACCAAATATTGAGGAATAAGAAAAAGCTGCAAATCAAATTGAATTCAACCGGATTTCAGTGGATTTGTCTGTGGACAAACAAAGGACTTGAGTCACCATCCATAGACTTTCATGAGTACTAAATTCACTCTTTTGAAATGAAAGGATGATGTGCCCCAATATTCCTTTTCTTCTTTGGTCCCCCTTGCAGCACAATTCCTCAAAATCTGAAGCTCTAATTGTTTCTCTTTCAGGCTGCATGCCAAAGTCTGCTCTTATAGAAGGATTAGTTTGATCACATTAAGGTAAACTATTTAATATTCTATCCCAAAGAGCTGCCAAGGTAAATAACGATACAAAAAATGGATGGTTTGCCATCTCTTTTTCATGATGCGTCATAAATGTTATGACATTTTTTTGCTGGTGCACATATTATTTTGTTCTGACAAGTAAGCCATTATATATGCAATCTCTAGTCCTGAAGCCCTTATTAATGACATCAAAATATTCCAAATGCAATATGTTCTCATTATAGAGCTAAAAGTGTTATTAGCTTTCCTTTCTGCTCTCTATAACTAACTTACCAAATATTTTGCAAGTGCCTGTTGTCATTACAGCACAGCATTTCCTTTCATAACATAATTATGATTCCCAAATGTGCTAGCTATTATTTATTCAACAGCTTAAAATAATTTGACCAGAATATTAAAAAGCTATCCTATGAAAGATTTGCTGCCTTTACTAAATATCAAAGGCACAGGCTTAGGTGTAATCTACTTCAGCTAAATGCGCTTTTCACAATAATCCAGTAACCATATGTCAGAAAAGTAGTTATTAGTGAAAGCCAAATGCCTGTTTTCTTCTCCTGTTTATCACCAGATTACATTAACCTAAACCCTAAAAGATTTCAGAGGACCAGAATCTCATATACCAAAAGAGATTGGGTCAGAAGGTAAAGGGACAGCATTTTTATGTCATATTGAGGATTTAAAAGGCAGATCTAATGTCAGATTTCTCAACACAAATAGAAGGATGCAGTGGCATCAGAACGTAAAATGCATTAAGCTGTCAAAATGAAGCTCCTGTCTTCAATCATGCAAAGTCCCTTAAGATCATAATGTTAAATAATGCAACAAGAAACTTCCTGTCCAAAAAGAAAGAAAGACAAAGAAAAGTTACCTTTGGAAAAGAGAGAAAATGTAATTGATTATTAAAATATGAGCTACTGAAAAGATGTCAGATGAAATAAATAAGCCTTTCACTTTTGTATACTGGCTGTTTGCAGTTGTTTGTTACAGTATCCATAGAGGTGTCAAGCTTTCCATTAACAAAACAATATCACTTTATATAAAATTTGAACTATTTGGACTCAGATTATTTACAATTGACACCAAACACACGGGGAATGTGGGTCTCTGGATAAAAAGAGAAAAACAGGAAAAGTCCTGAAATGACTGGCGGAGCAGCTGAAGCAACAGCAAACTCTTACTTTAGTCCTATAGCTAGAGCAACTAGCAAAGGCTAATGTCCAACAGCCAGCTGCCCAACCTGCAACCCAACAGGCCTTGTTACAATTTGTGAGGAAGCACCAAGCCAAAGATACAGTGCAACAGAATGGCAGCAAGTTCAGCTTACCATTCCCCAGCCACACCAGTGACAATTCCAGAAATGTGAACAAGTTTGGCTTGCAGCACATCAGCCAGAGACCCAGGAGCATCAGCTTCAGAGCTTCAATAACCTGGTTGCACCTGCCAGGCTGTTAGTAAGTCCCAGCATTTCCTTGTCCAAAAGGTGACTCAAAATCTTTTCTGGTCAGTTTGAGCAGGAAGATGCTGCAGGTCAATTTGAGTAGATATTCTGGGTTTCCTGTTTTGCTCCTTCTCTGACAGGGGAGACAGAGGCTGCATACAAAGTCCTTGATGAGGACTCTGCTACAGGCTAAGAAGTCATGAAAACCACTATCTTGGACCAGTTGAGGGTCTTGGAGGAAAAACACTGGGAGCAGTTTTAATTAGAAGCTTCTTTTTTTTTTTATCCTCACTAGGTTTGAGGCCATGCCCTTAGTTTGGTGCAAGACCCAAATAATAGGGAACTAAAGGACTTTACAATATTTGAGCTCTACATATAAAGCCTATTGGGGAGGATGCAAACACAGGTATGCTTGTCCCAGACATCCAGGTTGTGTGGCAGCCAGAAGACTACCTGGGCTGTCAGAGCAATGACCATGGCCAAAGCTACATCCTAAATTTGAAGGATAATCCATTAAAAAGCAGAGAATCAATATGGAAAATAATGAAAGGAATTGGATACGTCACAAGGGAAGCCATAAAGACACTCTCCTAGACTAGGAGTGGCGCCACCACTCCTGTTTTTCATAGGGGGCAATTTGGGCACATGAAGAAATTTTGCCCCTGTATAAAGCGTGACTATGGGAGATTTGTGGATGAGGACAGAGTGCACAAATCATGTACTGTCCCATGCCATTAGGAGAAAAAACAATGTCTGAGCTAAAGCACTAGGGGTCTGTCCACATTTTAGTAGGAGAGAGCTTGTTCAGAGCTCTACTGCTAGAGACAGCAGAATCTGTTCAGGATCCCTATGTCCCTGGAGGCATATCTCTCGGCTATAATCCTTCTGTGAGCAAGGGGTCATGTGAGCTTATTCTGAGGATGTGTCTGACTCATTACCCACGATTGTATGTTATAAGGTGCCACAGATGCCTTAGGAAAAGACTAGTAGCACTTTCCTGCCTTCCTGGGCTCTACAGAATGCCAAGGGGGTCATGGACCAGTAAGAAGACATTCTTCTATGCAACTTTTGGAATTGGGCTCCACCTGGACTGCAGTGAGGAACAGACAGGAGATGAGCATGTTTTTCAGTGTTGTTCTGGAAAAGGAAGGATTGCAACATGATGATGGGGCTCAACCCAACCTGTAATCAAGTGTTTGCATAACTGTAGCATAAAGCTGTTAAACTCATTATTAATGTCAATTGAGATACAAGTGTGGGAGGGGGAGTAGAAGAAACAAGGGAGCTAAGACAGAAAATGCTGGAAGGAAACCCTAGAGACTGCCAAGGTCAGGGAGGCAGCTTAGGGTAAGCTTTATATTGCATTATTATTTGAGTTACCAGTGAAGCCAAACCCCAGAAAAGTGAGAGTCTGGATACTAATGATCTCTGTGTTCTATTGAGGAGAGGCATTTAGCTACAAGATTCCATTCAAGATCAGTGAGAAATATGCAGCTAAATTCACCTGCACCACTTTCAAAATGTATCTCCCAATAGAGAGGGAGAGAAGGGAGAGGTCTGTCTATTATTGAGAGGTGCTTCAATGAAAACCGTTCCATTCTGCTACTGACAATGGATTTGTATTTGCTGTGTTTGCACTTTTGAATATATGGTTTCTAGCCTAATATTTTTTAGAACAAACAGCCTGAAACTCTGCAAGTGAATCCAGTTAAATAAAGGGATGAAGGAAGTGAATCCAGTTAGATAAAGGGATGAAGGTTTATTTGGTGAAACAGCAATTATTATGTTGGTTAGGGTGACCAGACGTCCTGCTTTTAAAGGGACAGTCCCCTATTTAAGCTCTCCTGCAGGTGTCCGAACTTTTTCTTAAAAATGGGCAAATTGTCCCATATTTTCTGTCTTTCTGCTCTCCACCCCTTCCCTCCCATCACTACTGGTCAGTCCTGCTGCTGGCCAGATCCCTGCTTGCCAGCTGCCTGCCCACCAGCGGTGAGTGGGAGGGGCAGTTCGATGGCCAACAATGGGGGTGGGTGTGCAAGGCTGGTGGTGGGGCAAAGCTTTCAGAGTACAGGGCCGGCCGCTTCCCCCGCTGGTCTGTCAGTGCAACTCTTGCTGCATGCCAGCTTTCAGCCAGCAGGGCCCCATCCCCAGTCATGTTTTTGGCCAGCACTGGCTGCACGCTACAGCGGTTGGTGAGTGCAGGAAGAAACCTAGCAGCAGCTGGTTATATGTCACCTCTGCTGCCCACCCACTGACCCTTTACATGCTCCCCCTCTCACTGTCCTCTCCCTGCTTTTTCCCTTCACCTCCCCAGCTCCACTGCTCCTCCATATCCCCCTGGCAGGGCATGTCCCACTCCCAGCACTGTGTGGACAACCAGCCCCTGGTCAGAGCACTCAGCTCACCAACAGCCTGGCCTGGAAGAGTCGAGCCCAGCATGTGCCAAAGCCCTACACAGCGTTGGCACGGAGAAGCCTCTCTACCCCTCAGCTAAGGTCTCGAGTGATGGGGGGGGGGGTGCGGAGAAAGTGATTTCCAGCCTGTTATCACCCCAACAATGCAGGCTCCACAGCAGCTTGCCGGGCAGGGCCTTAACACCCTCTTCACCACCACCTGCCCAGGGTCTTGCCCCAAGGAAGTGCGGGGCTGTTCCATCCCCTAAGCACCTTCCCCTGCTGAGCCACCTCTCTGGCTGGTTCATGGAAGCCCCTGCAGCCAGGTTCCCTGATGCACAATGCAGCCTTAGGGCTTAACCCCTTCCTGCCCATGCTGTAGCTGGGGGAACAGGAGGTGGCTGGGTTATGTCAGTGGCCAGCAGCAGCCTGGAGGTATTAGCTGCCTTTCAACACTGTGCAGGCAGGAAGGGACAAGCTGCTTACAGACACAGGGGAATGGGATGTGGGGAGGAGATGAGCTCTGCAAAGACACGGGCCCATGGCTGGAAGCAGCTCCCATCCCTTCCCTCCCTCACAGTGCTGAAAGGCTGCTGCTCGCCACGTCATGGTGACAGAAATCTGCTGGGGGCGGGGGCATGTGACCCTGTGAGCCCTGCAACTTGTTGCCTCGGGAAGACGTGATGCCATGTACTAGGAGATCAAAGGGGGTCCATCCTGGAGGCCCAGCCAGGCATGGAAGGCAGAGAGTGCTGGGCAGGGAGGGTCAGGTTGGTCAATCACCCCCTGTGTGACAGAGGTGTATGGGAGTGTGTATGTGAACCCTAGAGCCTTAAAGATAAGAAGGTAAATAAAAAGAATCCAACTACACAGTATTTATTTTTAACGAGTTCAGTCAACTTTATGTGAATTTGAAAGTTTGTACTGCATAGTTCTGATTGATTGCCACTGAACTCGCTTGAATACGAGTAATTTTACCAGGTATCCCATATTCAGCATAGGGAAATATGGTCCCTCTCATGTTGGTAAAAACAAGGCTCGAATTGTGACTGAGCATTTTTGGTCTGAATCATAAAACTTCAGCTGAATCAGGTTTATCAAAACTTAAGCTTATGAAAATGAATGGTTGATGCTCTGAATATTTGTTATTTAGAGTCATAAAAATATGTGCCCATTGCCTGAGCACAGTCTGCTATCAGTTGTCCATTCAGCCATTTACATAGTCCAGTCTTTACATCTGACTATTCACACAATCATGTGTAGAAATGTACACACAGAATGATGGGGTCTAAATTAGCTGTAACCACTCAAGAAGAGATTCTGGAGTCATTGTGGATACTTCTCTGAATATATCTGCTCAATGGGCAGTGGCAGTCTAAAAAGCTAACAATGTTAGGAACCATTAGGAAGGGGATAGCTAATAAGATGTTAAATATCATAATGCCACTATATAAATCCCTGGTACACCCACACCTTGAACACTGCATGCAGTTCTGGTTGCCCCATTTCAAAAAAAAATTAGAAATGGAAAAGGTACAGAAAATTAAGGCTACAGAGCAGCTTCCATGCGAGGCGAGATTAAAAAGAGTGGGACTGTTGAGCTTGGAAAAGAGACAAGTAAGGGTGGATATATTAGAGAGCTATAAAATTAAGTATGGTGTGGAGGAAGTGAATAAGGAAGTTTTGTTTACCCCTTCATATAAGACAAGAATCAGGGATCACCCAATGAAATTAATAGGCAGCAGGTTTTAAACAAACAATAAAAAGGAGGTGCTTCTTCACACAATGTACAGTCAAACTGTGGAACTCATTGCCAGGAGAAGCTGTGAAGGCCAAGACTATAACTGAGTTCAAAAATAATTAGGTAAGTTCACGGAGGATAGGACCATCAATGGCTATTAGCCAAGATGGTCAGGGATGCAACCCCATGCTCTGGGTGTCCCTAAGCCTCTGACTGCCAGATGCTGGGACTGGATGACAGTGGATGGATCACTCATTAAATTGCCCTGTTCTGTTCATTCTCTTTGAAGCATCTGGCATTGACCATCATCAGAAGATAGCATATTGGGTTAGATGGACTACTGGTCTGACTGATATGCCATTCTTGTGTTCTTCTAGGAAACCAATTACTAATTCCACCCTCCAGTATTCAATAGGCCAATCAGTGCAGTATTTTCTTTCTCCTTTCTTTCTAAATATAGTATCTATGAGCAGTATCAATTGTCAGTACAATGATCTTAAATTCTCTATTTTTAAGAGATCAGATATAGCACAGCCTGGCCTTGTCAAGCTTCTCCACACTATTGTGCAATGTTCTTCAACCCTAACCAGAAAGGCTCAACTCTGTAGTTCTCTATGCCCATTCAATCCCTTACTTCCTCACCAAAATGTTCAAGCAGACAGTGGCACTACTGCTAGTGGCCACAGGAGGCACTGTCCCACTAAGAAAACAAAGAAAATAAACTCAGATTGAGAATTTATCTTCATCCCAGTGAGCTATGTTGTGTTGCCCATAGGGGAGTCCAAAGCGGAAGCATCAGAACTTCAAAGGGTCACCTACCCCCATTGAACAGCTTCAGCAGCCAACCAAAGGGCCCTTTCAAATGTGTTCTGAACTGATGAGTGCACAGGCAGTGAAGAAGCAAGTAGTAAGGGAAAGGGCACGTTTACACAGCCAGCTCAAAGGGTGCACATATACACAGCTAAAATTTTGACTGATAGCTACCACTGCAACAAGGGTCTCAATTATTACTAGTTGTGAAAAGATTTTTTCTGTAGACTCCTCTCCATAAAGAACTAGACTGAGTCCCCTGAGACATTTCATATAAGCCATAGAACACTGGGTGATGATGTCTTCTGGGTCTCCTCCATACTGATTTTTTTCTTAAAACTTCCCACCCGTGCAGGTCCAGTGATTGGAGCAATGGTGGGAGGACCTGTGCAGACAGAGCACGTCGGTGCCCATTAGCATTTTAACCATGAGCCTTGGACTGAGCAGGATTAAGTGATATAGTGATCATAATGCTGATAGCTGGTCTATAGAAGTGCTCACACCTTCGCTACCGCTGGTGGAGTTGCATTGGTGGTAGCAACCCTGGGACTTTTAAAGGAAAAATATCTACTGTAGACACTGCCCTAAACAATATCCACCAGGGCTGAGCTCAGGCCACTGAGCTGGGGGCATGAAATGCTTTACATTTCATAACCATCCTCACAGCCCTTTGCCTGTTACAGTTTTGAAACATGATGGGAGCGTTTGCTTGGTGGCATAGCAAAGCTGAACAAATCTGCAGGGAATGAACTAGCAAGGTTCCAAGTCCATTAATGAAACATTAAACTGTCTATTGCTGTAGATTCTTGGTATGGCTGAAATGATCTCATGATGGTGTGCAGAGTAAAGGCAAAAACAGACATAACAGAAATCATTTTAACAGGCAACCATTGCATGCTAAATACATATTAAGCTTGCAAGTTTTCCATATGCACTATAACCTCATTTAGCTTACAGCCCATATCTGAGCTAAGATGATAACGTAGAGAAAATGATAAATCTTACTTTTTTATCAAATTGGAACTGGGTAGCATGAATAACTGAACCATCACTTTTTTTTATTTTACAGCATCCTTCATAGAAAAAAGCAATAAGTTCTGCTCAAGACACAATTTGAGATTATGTATTTCAGACTTCTATTTTCCTCTTAGTAGCTTACTATGAGCTGAAATTAAATTATGCTACTTGGTCAGTTGGACATCATAAAGCCTAAAATCTGTGCATGTATTTTCATTTACTTGCTTACCAAATCATATAGCAATATGTGACCACATTAGCATTTTTCTCATATTTAGTTTTTAATTACATTTATATAAAGTTTGTGGTGAGTGATGAATTACATATTGTCAAAGCAGATCTGATATCCTATAAATATACATAGAGTTCATTTGTGCCTATAAGGGTCTGGGCTGTGTTGGGAGCAGAGGGAGATTCATTTGCTCAGCAGGCGATTTGGAGGCATTGTTCTGCAGCAAGGCTCAATACCTCCTAGAGTTACCTAGGGCATAGCGGGAGAACACACCTGTTACACTTCCTAGCTGATCAATGCAAGATCTGTGGTCAATAACCCCTTCACTCTCCACTATCATATCACTGATGAGTCGCGTGTTCAGTTCTGTGCTTCAGAAACCTCACAGTGAGACATCAGATCATTAGCTCTCATCATCACCCGTGAAGGACACAAAGGGAGGCTCCTTATCCTCTGCCACAGAGGATGTGAAGTCATGTCCACATTTTCCTGGCCCATAAATAACTTCATAAACCCAAGATGCTTTCATTTAATCCCAAAACATGCAGCTCCCACTGCAAACAAGTATTCTCTTATTTTCCAGAGAAGATCATTCCATGGCTGAAACGGTCTCATAGGACAACAGGAAAAGGAGGACCTGAAACCTAACACCCTCCATTCCATTTGGTAGCATTTTACTCCTGCGTGCTACACATATAAATGACCACACAAGATTTACGGCAGTGGAGAATCAGGCCCATGGAGTCTCGTGATTTGTACACTGAAAATCTCCTGGGTGTCAGAGGGCAATGGTAAGCTCAGTGCTACTGCTCTGGAGAGTACGGCCAGCAGTAGGAAAAGCAAACCTTCAAAGGCTGTTCTAAGGCAGAAGGAGAGGTGACCTTAAAATGTTCAGATGAATTTTGGCTAAGAACCTGGACTTCAAGCTTCTGGAGGTTTTTCTCATCACTGGGATCTACCTGGAACGAATATAAAGCAACTACTCTTCATACCGGAAAAATATGTATGTCACAGCCATGTCGATCAGTTTATAACTTGTGTAACATTGAGAGATAATTATCAAGAAATAGAAACATAGCAGTTTCAGACTTCAGCTTATTTCAAGGTCAGGCTCCTATTGATCAATAATGTTGGTGAAATCAAGACAGGTTTTAAAGGGCCAGTGTCAGTTCTGTCAGCAACATTAACTCTTTGTGTAGTTTATTTTCCAAAGAAAATCATTCTTCGTGGCATATTATGTGTCTTTTTGTCAGATAGTTAACTATACTGGTGCTAGTTAATTATGATCTGAACTTTTTACTGACAGATCTGGCAACAGACTGATATTCCGTAAGTCAGATTTGCCTGCCCATTCTGAAAGAAATATGATTTGTCTTGAGTTGACAGCTGTCTTCATCAAGGTGCCAACCGCTGACAGGAAAAATAAGGACTTCGGCGTTTAAAAAAAAAAATATGTACTTGAATATGCTTTCCAGGCAGCAGTAAAGACTTTAGAGTCCCTGTACCTCAAGGCCACAATTTAATGTGGCAACAAAAGCTGGAAGAAAGACAGATGCTTCTTACAAATCCTAACCATCAACAATTTGTTCTTTCTTAATACAATATTTGTATGAACTTATAAACCCCATGATTATGGTATCCAGGAGCTATAAGGCTGCCATAGATACTTCACAAAACAAGTAGCACAAAAACACTGTGAAAAGCAATTATAGAAAAATGTCCATGCAGCGGAGATTAGCAATAGAATTTTGAGCAGCATTACCTGCTTGTAATTGGGGTTGTTTATTTAAATGAAAGCTAAAGCCATATAGATTAGAGAATAATGTCACAGAAGGGGCTGATAAAATTGAAAAGATCCATCAGATTAATCACAGGGCTTAAACGACCATGTCCATTTATAAGAAACAAAAGCTTTGAGCCCACAAGGTATTGAAACTATGACATCTTTCTTTTTTCATTTTTTACTGTCGACCTTGTAAATGAAATTCATTGGAAATTTCATAAAGCCTAATAGGACTTTGCATCAAACATTTTAATGACACCTAATTGAAAAATTGTCAGCCATTCATGCAAGCAACATGATTCAGGCCCAGTGTTCCAACATATTCATTAACATCAATATTCCTCCTCACCCTTTGTAGCATGTGTATCACTTTTTGATTAAAGTACGTGTACAGGAAAAGGCTAGTCCTAGGAGAGAAGTTGCGCTATTTGAAATACTGCATCAATATTTATCGTAGTTTTTGAAGAAGGATTTTTTAAATCTTAACCCACCTGTCGTCGTGAGATAAGATTAAATACATATATAAATAAAAGATTTAAGGGACTGAACTTTGTGTACCCCCAATTCCCATTTATTCAATAAGAGTGAATGGGAAAGACCTGAGGGATTGGGCCCATAATACCTTAATTCAGCAATATTCGATTAAATGCATTCCTATGACCTTGTGCTGTTCACTGATTACTCAGTTTTAAGGTGCTTTCAAGAGAATTGCTTTATTCCATACCTGGTTTCAATTGCCTGTATATAACAACAAGAACTTCAGAGCACAAGGCCCAGACTCTCTGCCTGGGAAGCTCAGCCTTTACAGGCACAATCCTCAATACCAAAGTCTCTTTGCTTCCACGAAAACTTATTCATACTGACACAGTTATTAAGGTTGGGATTGTTAAAGCCGCTGAAGTAAGGGAAGTGTCCAATTCTCAATGGTTTTCACTGATATTTGGGTGCCTTTGAAAACCCAAAGACACTTGAGCCACTAAAGAAGGAAGGGAACTCCTATGTTCTCTACCATTTTTTGTCAATGGGATTTGGCAGTAAATTTGTGCTTAAAAAATTCTGATACTTCTCTTGTGTCTCATAAAGGGTATGACTGTGTAGACTGGGAGGTGGATAAGGTGATGTTGCTATCCCAAAATCCACCCACACTGAAACTTGTGTTATCAAAATGAAATACTATTCATAACAGATTGTGTAGTTATTCTCTGGTCAGTCATGCCTTTCCTTTCTTATGTGAAAGCGTTGTAATGTGCATTGTCATCATTAGGCTTCAGAGTCAATATCCAATTAAATTGAGTGGGGCAATTGACACCACT
Organism: Chelonoidis abingdonii; assembly: GCF_003597395.2. Classification (NCBI taxonomy): domain Eukaryota; kingdom Metazoa; phylum Chordata; order Testudines; family Testudinidae; genus Chelonoidis; species Chelonoidis abingdonii. The sequence continues at coordinate 53,386,549 of NC_133778.1, read as the reverse complement.
GTCAGAGCTATTGTTCCAGATTGTCTTCAGACAGCTTTGCATTGGTGCACATTCATGTCATACTCTGAAAGGATTCTTTACAACCAGAAGATCTAGACACTTAGGGCTTGTCTACATGAACAATTAGACCATGGCAAGCTGGGGTGTGACTCTGCCCAGCACTAGTCTGCTGTGGTCCAACTGCCCATGTGGACCCTGCTGATACATGTTAACTGTTCATTTGAGCAAGTCACATTTCAAAGAGGATGAGATTAAAGTGTTCCAGCGAGCTAACACCAGTGAGCAGGTTCACAGGGACAGTTAGACACAGCAGTGCAATGTAGATTCACACCCTGGCTTGCTATGATCTAATTGTTCATGCAGACAAGCCCTTAGACCAGAGCTACACTACAGACTTTTGTCAGGAGAGCAATGTCAGTCAGTGGTAAGAAGAGGTGTGATCCCAGAGTGACATACTGTGCCAGCAAAAGCCCTTGGAATAAATGCAATTATACCAGCAGAGCTGCACTCTTTCAGGTATAGCGTATTTCATTCTGGGGTGCTGGATAAGCTATATGGAAAAGGCAGTTTTGCCAGTACAAGCTGGAGCGCTTTGCTAGTGTAGTATACCAGTGCAACTATACCGTCAAAGCACTCCTTGTACAGATGTGGTCTTAACTTTTTGTCCTAAAACCAGTCTGAGCCCAAAACCTCACACTGCCCCTAACCTAGGTGTACAAGTTGGCCACACTCCTTACCTTAATCCACTATCATTAGCTGGCTCCACCCCTGATACTCACCCCAGTGGGAAAAAAAGGTATGGTTCTTTTTCAAATTTCTCCCACAACTGACGCCTTGCTTTCTCTTTTCCCAAGGTCAGATGGCACTCGCAGTAGATTGTGCAGTTTTTATTATGCATATCCCACTGATACATTTTTTTTGTTTGCATACTGATCAGCAGAGAAATAGTTAACAATGTGCCCTTTGTCAGTTGTCATTATTAGGTCTCAGAATTAACAAATGAGCTGAATGGGAACAGTTCAGAGCTATTGTTTCAGGCATTCTGCAGATTAATGGATACATCAGTGCACCAAGTTACATTGCATTCTATCTTGAAGGATATTTTCACAACCATAGCAATTAGAGACTTAATTGGTTTAAATTAAAGTTTAGGTCCAAGGGCACAAGATGACAGCCACACCAGAAAAGTAGCAGCTCACCAATGCACCACAAATCAGATAACCAACCCCTGGTCCCAAATTTCCATCATACCCACCCCTTGTCTGACCAAGGAGCAAGAGACAAAGATTGTGAATCAGTCCAGGCCAGTCTGTTCCCATGCAAGGAACATAACACTTATATTGGAGAACCTCACCATCATTATAATAGTCTGGAAATCTCAGTTCATCTGCCATCAGTAATCCACTGAATAAAGTGAGCACTTTGAATCTAACACCATTCAGCAATCCAGCAATTAATTTAGGGAAAGTCTAAGACTATGCAAATAAACAGGCAAAATTTTCTGTCCCTGGAAAGAGAGAAAAACATGGAGACTCCTTTCCCCTGAAGGCAGAGAGAAAGGTTATTAACAGCACAGTCCAGTATGGAGAAGTTCACACTGAATCTAGCAGCTGCAAACATTAACACAAATACTCACAATAACCATCCAGGGAAAATTACGTGATCTAATGAAGACTGACAGCTTTGACATCTGAGGCTAACTTGAGCTTCTAGGGTACCCTTACAGAACAAGCCATAACAAAATTCTCCATTGCAGCAAACCTTAGAAGGAGGTAGTGGAGCATGTCAAGAGGCAGACACTGTTTTATTCAGGCTATGAAAGCCAATTGCATGCACCATCAAGGCAGTCTTTTTTTTCTAAGGGAAAAACATCTACACTAAAAACAGTGATAGAAGTGGGCTCACACTATGAGGTCAGAAGAGTGGATGTTTGCACAGACATTATAGCTTCTGTAAGTGCTATTGTTGCTTTTGTCTCATCTTCCCTCTCTCCATAATAACTCCAGCCTGCAAACCTGAAATCATATGCCCAATATTCTCTGTGCTGATTATACTTGTGCCCAAGATTTTCAAAAATAGGAAGATGACTTTAAAAGTCATTTAGGTGCCTAATATGGATTTAGGTTACAATTTTCTGCCTTGAATTTATCAGTGGGATATGGGCATCTAACTCCTTGGGGTCTTATGAAAATCCTAGCTTTAGGCTCCTAATTTTAGGCTTCTATTTTTGAAAATATTCATCTGTATTTTTAGTATTATTCTGAATTTGAGTGAGTGAAGATTCAGTGCCAGTCTTTCTTTTTTTTTTAAGACAATCCTCCAAGCACACACAAGTGATAAAAGGCTTAAGTCACAGCGTAAACATTTTCAGTCATTCCACATTGATTCTCTTTAGCGATATATCAGTTCAAGGTGAGCCTGCCTGTGACAAGTTCCAGTGATTTTGCTAGAGGACATATGCCAGTGATGAGAAGCTGAGATGAAAAAATGTGTTTAGTGAATGTTAGAGCCTTGTTCGGATCTCCCCTTGGATCATAGATAAAATGTGAATCCTTTGTGCCTCCACACAATCTGCCTCCCTGGAAAGTGTCGTCATCTAAAGAAAAAGATAAAATTCCTTCAGAATAACAAGTGCTTTGAAATGGAGAAAAAGGAGAACTGGTGTGGTCAAGCATCTGGTTTGGGATTCAATTCAGAAGCAGCTTGCTAGAGAGAAGATGCACACTGTGCTCCTTCTCATGGAGGCTTCAGTTCTCTCTTGTTTTGGGATCCTGTGAATAGAGGTCACAGAATAAATGCATAGCAGAGGGGGTGGGGTGAAATTGAGAGCGAGGAAGGGAACGAGAATGGCAGGAAATGTGGGAAGAAGCAGACGAAAAGGAAAAAAAGTACGAAAGCATAGGAAAGCTGTGAGCGAGTAATGTTTGGGAAATTTGGCACTCAAACATGCACAGATATTCTGTCTCCACCCCAACTTCCAACTCCATGACTCTTATAGAAGCGATGTTATCTCTGTAAACCCAGACAAGCCAGACTGGGTTTTATTCCAGGGCCAGAGGGATTCTCATAAAATGCATATCCTGGAAATTCCCACAGATTAAGGGGACATGATATTCCCCTCTGACCTCAGAGCCTAATTCCTGTGGTATGGCTGCAAGAAGGGCCTTCCATCGGAATGGGGAACATGTGGAGACGCTCACTCCCTGCCTTTAAACAACCCAGTATATACGCACTCAGTCTGGGACTCCTCTATTTACGGAAGCAGAGGGTGTCAATAGGGCCCTGTGACGAGGGAAGCCGGGGCTCAACCCTCCCTGTGGAGGAGGGGAGCCACACCGGCCTCGTCCGGTTCTCACCGGGTCCTGTCCCTCGGGTCCACGGTCCACTGTCTGGGCGTCCGGTCCCTGTGGAGTGGACTGGGACACGGCAAAGTCAGTGGGGCCCTGCCTTGGACGCAGGTGGGCACCCAAACACAGTGCACTAGGCTCTGGCCCTGTGGGACAGGGCAGAGCAATGAACAGTCACGAGGGAGAGATCTCTGGCCCTTTGGGGCAGGGCAGAGCAACACACAGTTGGGGCTCTGGCCCTTGGGGCAGGGCAGAGCAACACACAGTCAGAAGCTCTGCCCTTTGGGGTAGGGCCGAGCACACAACAGTCAGGGGGCTCTGGCCCTTGGGCGGGCAGAGCAACAAACAGTCAGGGGGCTCTGGCCCTTTGGAGCAGGGGCAGAAGCACAAACAGTCAGGGGGCTCTGGCCCTTTGGGGCAGGGCAGAGCAAACAGTCAGAGAGCTCTGGCCCTTTGGGCAGGGGCAGAGCACACACAGTCAGGGCTCTGGCCTTTGGGGCAGGGCAGAGCAACAAACAGTCAGGGGGCTCTGGCCCTTTGGGGCAGGGCAGGAGCAACAAACAGTCAGGGGCTCTGGCCCTTTGGGCAGGGCAGAGCAACAAACGTCAGAGGGCTCTGGCCCTTTGGGCAGGGCAGAGCAACAACAGTCAGAGGGCTCTGGCCCTTTGGGGCAGGCAGAGCAACAAACAGTCAGAGGCTCTGGCCTTTGGGGCAGGGCAGAGCACAACAGTCAGAGAGCTCTGGCCCTTTGGGCAGGCAGAGCAACACACAGCCAGGGGCTCTGGCCTTTTGGCGGGCAGGCAACAACAGTCAGGGCTCTGGCCTTTGGGCAGGGCGAGCAACAAACAGTCAGAGGGCTCTGGCCCTTGGGGCAGGGCAGAGCAACAAACAGTCAGGGGTCTGGCCCTTTGGGGCAGGCAGCAACAACAGTCAGAGAGCTCTGGCCCTTTGGGCGGGCAGAGCAAACACCAGTCAGGGGCTCTGGCCCTTTGGGGCAGGCAGAGCAACACAAATAGTAGCTGTGGGGGCGAAGGGGGATACTGCCACCCGGCGACGGGTGGCAGGGGGAACGCAGGGCCACCCACTCCTCTGCGTTCCAGCCCGGGGCCCTAGTAGCGGCTGTCGCCGCTAGTGCAGTCAGTGGGGATCCAGCCCGAAACACACTGACAGAGTGCTCGGGGGATCCTACCGAAACACACTGACAGCGCGGTCAGTGGGGATCCTGACCGACACACACGGTCATCGGCTCGGGGCTCTGCGGCTGGACTGTGGTCAGCCGCCCCGGCTACTTTCCATTCCCCTTCGCGGCCTACCTGGTCCGCCGGGTCATCGACCGTCATGGGCTCCTCCCAGTCCGGGTCAGGGGGTAGATCCGGTGTACCTCTGGGTAGCTGGGCCAGGGCTGGTCCGGAGGCTCCTCCAGGCCGTGTTGGGTGGGGTAGCGGTGGTAGTTCCCGCAGCTCAGGGTCGTGGTTGCTGCGGGTAGGTTCCGGCAAGGCCTGGTCCCGGTCTCGGAGCTCGGCACCTCCCAGCGACGAGGGTCGTCGGCACGTCTGCTCTCGCTGGCTGCTGACCTCCAACTGAAGGCCAGCGCCCGGCTTTTATACTTCCGGGTCGCCGCCTGACCCTTTGAGGGCGGGGCTTCTGCCCAGAAGTTCCGCCCTGGGGAAGATGGACGGGGCTCAACCCTCCCTGTGGGGAGGGAGCCACCGCCTGTACAGGCCCATTGTTTATTTAGATAACAGTTAGCGCCCCAGAGTTAGCTGCAGGGTTGTGGAGGAGTTGCTTGCAAAAAATGTCCCACTCCCCCGGTGTCTCAGTAGCATATTCAGGTAGTGTGGGATCTTAAGATACAGCTCCCTTTAAAGGGTGTGGTCAAGTAAAACACCCATACATACAGAGTAACTGATTTCAATATCTTCATTAATGATATGGAGGAGGGCGTGGACTGCACCCTCAGCAAGTTTGCAGATGACACTAACTGGAGGAGTGGTAGATACACTGGAGGGTAGGGATAGGATAAAGAGGGACCTAGACAAATTAGAGGATTAGGCCAAAAGAAACTTAATGGTTCACAAGACAAGTGCAGAGTCCTGCGCTTAGGATGGAAGAATCCAGGTACTGCTACAAACTAGGGACCAAATGGCTGGAGGCAGTTCTGCAGAAAAGGACTAGGGGTTAGAGTGGATGAGAAGCTAGGTATGAGTCAACAGTGTGCCCTTGCTCAGAAGGCTAATGGCATTTTGGGCTGTATAAAGTAGGGGCATTGCCAGCAGATTGAGGACGTGATCATTCCCCTCTATCGCACTGGTGAGGCCTCATCTGGAGTATTATGTCCAGTTTTGGGCCCCACACTACAAGAAGGATGTGGAAAATTGGAAAGAGTCCAGCGGAGGGCACAAAAAATGTTAGGGGTGGAGCACATGATTTTGAGGAGAGGCTGAAGGAACTGGGTTGTTTAGTTTGCAGAAGAGAAGGAATGAGGTGGGATTTGATAGCTGTTTCATCCTGAAAGGGAGTTCCAACTAGGATGGCTCTAGACTGTTCTCAGTGGTACCTGGTGACAGAACAAGGAATAATGGTCTCAAGTTGCAGTGGGGGAGGTTTAGGTTGGATATTAGGTAAAACTATTTCACTAGGAAGGTGGTGAAGCACTGAAAGGGGTTACCTAGGGAGATGGTGGAATCTCCTTCCTTAAAGGTTTTTAAGGTCAGGTTTGACAAAGCCCTGACTGGGATGATTTAGTTGTGAATTGGTCCTGCTTTGAGCAGGGAGTTGGACTAGATGACCTCCTGAAGTCCCTTCCAACCCTGACATTCTATGATTTTAAGGCTAGGCAGGGCAATTATGATCATTAAATCTGACCTGCATGTCACAGGCCAGAGAATTTCACCAAGTGATTCCTTTGCCATATCGAGCCCATAACTTATGGATGAGCTAAAGCACATCTCTTAAAAAGACATCCAATCTCAATTTATGCATATACTTAAACCCACACAATTTTTTCCACTGAATAATACCCAAGATGATTGAAAAGTTTTGCCCAGTACAGACATTTACTCTGAGTTTTTCTGTTCTGGATGAAAATATTTTTTCCTCCTAAATTAATTTAGACAAATGAAGACATAAAGTTGGAAAAGAATTCCAAAAACTGAAAGTAGATGATCCTTTCTTAACTAATCATTAAAATCAAATTTATATTTCATTATTAATGATGATAGTTTCCTTTTCACATTTCACTCATCTTAGAAAAAATAACAACCAGTTAGTTTCACCTGCTGGTGAAAAGCTAGTACAATAAGAGGCTTGCAAACTTTGCCGGGGAACATTCAAATCCAACCAAGACACTGGTTTTATTGGATTTTTCAAAAAATATTCATAGAATAATTTTTATTGCTCTTGGCTCTTTCAGTAACCCTGAGTTTGGAGCTGAAATTGACCAGACAGTGTCCCTTTAGTATAAACTGTATGAGTGATATAAAGAAGGATATTGATAAAACTATCGAAAAGATGCATTGGCCTGCTCTGCAGTAGCAACAATTCACCAGAGTGAATGTGCTTTTTCAGACCCATCCCTGACGATGCAATTTTCTCACAATAATGTCAGCCTGAGTATTTAACTCTCCCACTGACATTTAGCCAATCCAGTAAGGATGTTGCCAACAGCTAAATGAACAGGCTTCTCTTGTTCACTGTACATTAATCAGTCAATCAATTAAAGTTTATAGGACAGAATGTTAAACCAGGCAAACTAAATCCATTTTTATCATTATATGATATCGTTGGCCTTATTACAACACAGTTATTGTTTAAGAAACATTAAGAGAATGTCAGATTATGATCTTTTTAAAAATAATTGATTATAAAACAGTGCCAAAATGACCATGGCTGTGTGATTTCTTTTTTAATTTTCTGTAAATCTGATGTTCCCGCTCTGCAGTTAAGAAATTGAAAGTGCATCCCATAACCACAAGCATTCCCCAATAATTTAATCACACACAAAAAAACCTTTTGTATCTGAATCAAATACAGACACATACACTTAAAATTCCTGAAACATGACAGCTTTCTCCACTGCATATCCATGTGGTCCCTTATTTCTGGCTATTTGTTTCAATTGTAGAACATGCTTAATGGAAAGTAAAGTTATTTTATTATAAAGAAAATATTTCTTCTTGCAAATAGTAGAAGAAGAGTGAAAAGTATGATTCAGGCTATTCAAGATTTTTTCAGCATGTGTTACCTACATAAGATTTCACCATAGACCAATTATTGGTTTTACGATGACTGTGGTTTGCATGCCTCAATACATTGATATACAAAACATACTGCAGTAATTGGATTGGAGTGGTGTTTTTCCCACAATACTGTTGTAATTTATTATAGTGCTGCTGTTTTGGTTAACACTTTGTTCTTTGTAGAGTGAACATCACCCCCAAGCTGTTATCTATGCTCAGCAACAGCATCATCTGCTATTCTTCTTTGCAGTGTGTTGAGGGCTTCTTACTGCTTTCCAGGATCATAGTAATATGAAACTACACACTATACCCAAATATAAAGTAATAACAGTAAATAATGACATAAAATGATCACTGAAGTACCAGACTTACAATGTAACTAACGTATGACCATGTAGCATCTTCACTGCTGTCATACTGTGGCAATGGCAGGAATAGAATTGACTTCTTCCATCTCCAAAAGTACAGGCCCTGTCCCCACTAGAGGTAAAGCAGAACTCCCTTATTTCCAGTATGCCCTAAATAATGCAGCTGAGCAATGTGGAGCCCTTCCAGCAGGGCCGGCGCTTTCATTTAGGCGACTTAGGCAGTCGCCTAGGGTGCCAGCATTATGGGGGGGGGGAGTGGCATTTTGCCGGGGGGGCAGCAGGCAGCTCTGGTGGACCTGCCGCAGTCGTATCTGCGGAGGGTCTACTGGTCCCGCGGCTCCGGTGGACCTGCCGCAGGCATTTCTGCGGACGGTCCGCTGGTCCCGCGGCTCCAGTGGACCTGCCGCAGGCATGCCTGCAACAGCTCCACCGGAGCAGCGAGACCCGCGCGCAGGGAGGCGAAATGGCCCAGCGCCTAGGGCGCCAGAAACCCTGGCGCCAGTCCTGCCTTCCAGTACTGGGTCATGCTAAAAACACACTAATCAATTCATCACATTGAATTCATTGGATTCATAAGTTCTGATGGCAGATAGATACTATTATTAATTTTAAAGAATCCTGTCGAGATAATATTTTCTTAAATATTTCCTTACATGTGTTATTAATACCACCTCAGATTATTAAAATTAAAATATTTTACAAACTAAATTCACTGTTCACTGTTTATTTTTTGCAATTAATTTAGTTTGGTCAACAAAAAGATTGCTCAGTTTCACTTCCTGATTCTCATTCATTCAAACAGTGATATTGTCTCTGGTTGTCCCATACTACAGGGATATGTTTAAATTAACAACTGTATTCACTGACAATTTCTAAAATCATGATAATTTTTAGTAGTGGTCCATGGCTTATTTCAAAATGTTGACATCCTCAATGTGGTTAGTGCCATTACAGGGCTACATCTTCAGCTGGTGAAATTCTGCATAGCTCCACTGAAGAAAATTAAGACAATGGCGTTATGCTGGTTTACATCAGCTGAAGATGTAGCCCTTCAATTGCATTAACCATATAGAGGAACTCAACCATTAGTAGTAATTCCAATTTCTAAGGTGTTATCATGATTTTAAAAATCAGCTGAGGATTTGGTTCCCATAAAATAAAAATCTGTGTCCCTGTGCATGGAAGATAGATTTTTCTGTTCAACAGTGATAAATAAAGACTGGCAATCACTGAGTCTACACAGTTCCTGGCATTAAGCTAGAAGACATTTCCCACACCTGGGATTGACTGGAAAATTGCTAGCACCCAATAGATGGCCAAATTTTGGATTACTAGTTAGATAAAATAAGGAACAATGTCCTTTAGTCCTATATGAAAGAAAGACACTTTCAAATTTCTGTTGAATAGAGTCCACAATAATTAAAATCTTCGGCAATAGAATAACAGGATATAGAAATTAACAAAAAGAATCATCTGTGTCAGTCCAATATGGAGTTCTCAAAAAGAATTGACATTCAAAGATTTTATTTTTTATTTAAATATTTATGCTATTTTTAGTACTCACAGTCAATTAAATTCTATTTGTCTTAAATCTAGAAATGAATAACTTCATTTAATTAGAAAGGATTGTCTACTTGCAGTTTTTTCAATTATTTTCCAACTCCACGTCTTCATTTGTCTAAATTTAGGAGGACAAAATATTTTCATCCAGAACAGAAAAACTCAGAATAAATGTCTGTACAGAGTAAACCTTCCCCTAACACCAAGTAAGAAAATAAAAACAAATGTTTAATTTCACCAGAGCAAGAACAATAAGCATTCTGGTCTCCTTGTGAAACTTTGAGGCTGAAGAAAATGTTACTAACAGTAACAAAGCTGTTCCTGACTCTTCCATGAATGTCAAATAATGTCTGATTTGTAGGTAAGAACTAAAGGTTAGATTCCTCCATCTTTACTCATATTGAGTAATAACTTACTATGCAAATGCTACCAATGATTGACATAGGACTACTTAAGGAGAAGGGTACTTCTCAGCGTAAGAAAGGATTGCAGAATTGGGCCCTAAACAATATGGCAAATTTCAAGAACCTCTGAACTCATCATGGCCCAAAGATTTAACAGAAATAACCAAAGCTCCTATAAGTGGGTCCCCCAGCATTTCAGTGCTATGACCCTGATTCAGCAAGGTATGTGCAGAGATTTAAGAACATGAGTAGTTCCATTTTGTTGAGTGGGACTAGTCAGATACTTAAAAGTTAGGAACATGCTTAAGTATTTTCCTAAACTGGGACCTAAATTTCTATTTTAAAAGTTATTAAACTTGTGTAATTTCAAGATGATCTTCCAAACCTATTTATCTTCCTACCCCTTCCTACACAAACTGGAGATTTACTGAACAAAATTCCACTTACCCTAGAACAGAGCTGTGGAATATTAGCATGATCTCCACAGTGACTCCATTACTTTTAGCTGTGGAGTGGCCATTTCATTTTTATTTAATAAAAGTGCTGTATGAATAGGTCAGTTTCCTGCAGAGGATTCTGGAACCTTTTGGTATTTCAATGGCCTGAAAACCTTATCAATACTTTCAGCTGATCACTAAACTTTTCATATGATACTTCAAGACAAGTTGTGCTTGATTTTTTCCAGCCATCTCATCTGCTTCTGCATGTTCCTCTGAACAGCAACCCACCAGGCCACAAAAAACTTTCCATCAACTTAAACTCATTTTTCTTTTTCTGATAATGGGAGACGAATCATTTATTCATTTATTTATTGTTCTCTTTGCAAAACCATACAGACATCCACTGTCTAAAAGGCATTATTTCTGGTGCACAATCTCAGATCCATGGCAAAAGTATTGTATCACTAATGATAAACAACATGAATGTTCTCGAGACTATTCATGTTATACACTTAAGCAGGTAGTAATCATATTTTAAGTTTCCACTAAAGAAGCAAAGCCATATAATTTGCTAAATTTATACTAAACATAATAGTATCTAAGTATGGAAGTCAGTGTTTTAATATAATTGGCCATTTAGATGAAAAGGCTCTTATAAAAATCTTTTTCTGTGAAAGCTGAAAAACAGTCATAATTACAGAGTAGTAACACATGACAGATAATGTTCCAATTTTAGAAAATTAGCTCTTTCTTGGGTTTCCATTGAAATTGTCTTTGTCTGACTATAGTATCAGACTGAGGGTATTGTTTGTCTATTCAGGACAGAGAGAGGCAGTGCGCTCAAGTAGAATTGTTGTATTAGCATTTGCTATTCAAACTGCAATACAGACCAACAAAACAGCCTTCTTTGTTCAACTAGGCGGGTCTGCTCCAAGCCGATTGAGCTCCATGGCCGTCTAGTGGGCTTTGGATCAGGCCTCTGATGATTCATATTCAGCCTGATATTGTTACTAAAGTCAATAGCAAAGCTTTCACTGAGGTAAATAGGAGAAAAATCAGGCTCATTAAGATCATGTCCCACTATCATAAGGCAAAGGCAAAGTGCTGTTTCTGTAGCATAGTTTTACAGACACTTGGACATAATCACGCTAGAACTAGCATCATACACTGTATTGTTTCAAAGTTATTTCTTCAAATTGCTTACTTTTTGGTATTGCGTTGAATGCAAAAAGTAACATCCATGTGTTTCCCTCACACAAATAATTTCCACTGTAGTCCAAAAAAAGTATTATATATTTTGTTTTGCTTAAACTCTAAGATATACAGGTGTGTTGGTGCTTTTTAATGCATACAGACATACAAATCATATTGTATAGCCTTTAAAGAAAAAATCATAGTTGTATACCAGGAACTTAAAAGATTTAATTCCTGGTATCATCAAAAAGTTTCTTTGGTACAATTAGAAAAATCCTTCCTTTGAACACAATCTAGTTCAATGAATAATTATATGAGCAGTAAGTAATAAACATTACAAAAACAATAACACATATAGCAAAATAGTTTAAAGTCAAGCAGAGATTTCTTACAAAATTATATCTCAGTGAAAATAGCCACATAATAAGCCAACAATAGCTTTGAATGCAGCAATTTCTATAGAAGGTTTGGTAATTTTTTTGCAATATTATATGTTACAAGTCATTTCACTTATCTTCTAATTTTATGGATCTATTGCTAATTGAAAATGACAGTTTTGATTGATAGAATGACTGTTGTGATGCTAAGGAGAACAGACCTAAAGAATAGAAACCTGGATGTCTCAGAGTATTCGAGATAGAATCTGGAGTCTTTCATCTCTTTGTTGCCAGTTCAGATTTGATCCAGTTCAGTAATGAATAGTGACCAGAAGCTGTTACTATCTGTTCAGTAGCCTATTGAAATAAGATGGTGTCTTCAGTTTGGTTCCATAGGACATGTCTATATCACAATTGCTGACGTCTTGTTAGGGAAGCTAAGGATGGAGGGGCTCAATTCTGCAAGGATCTGAGTACTCCTGTGAGGTGCCAAGCAGCTTTGTCTCCCACTCAGTGGGAGATGAGGGCCCTTAGCAACTCACAGGAAGACATTCTAGGAGCAAGTCCTCAATGGGCCTAGAACCTAGCTGGCCTCTTGCTCCTCGATGTGTCCCTCCAGTTCAGAGCTGAAGCACATTGACAGCATAGTGGGGGACGTGACACTGCCCCTGCTCGTGCTGTAGCTGTTCCGTAGCTGGAGAGAGGTTATCATTCTCCAGGGCTCCCACACTGTCTCAATGAAATAAATGAAATGTTACAAATGAGGTTAGGGTTTTTGCTTCTAGGTGGATTATTAATTGTTCTTATTACACTTTTATTCCTAAAATCTTACAAACCAGCAGCCAGACTTATGGTGTCTCGTTCCTAAAATCCCTCTGGACTTAATTATGTAAACATAATTGGGGGCAAGGGAGAATAAATGAATTAAGAAAAATACAGCTTGTCCTCTTGAATCTCACTAGTAATTAACTTTAACATGCATCTTCCTTTAAAAATATTGTTTCATTGTTATCCCCGTCACAAGCCAAATAAGGTGATACTTGTCCAAGTGTCTAAGCCTTCTAAACTGCATAAGTAACCATGTAGTGAGGCATATAATCATAAATCAGAGAGCTGGATAGCCAGGGAACAGAGAAAAAGGGTGGGCCAGTGGTCAGGGAATTCATGAGATCTGGATTCAGTTCCCTACTCCACCAAACACATTTAGTGTGAGCTTGGGCAAGTCCCATTATCTTTCTGTGCCTAAGTTCCCCATCTGTAAATTGGGGATAATAACACTTCCCTATCTCGCAGGAACAGTGTGACGATAAATTGAAGATTGTGAGGCACTCAGATACTTCAGTAATGAAACAAGTACAAGCACCTTAGACTGGTAGTGTATAGGCAAGCTGTTTCACCAGTTGACTGCTAAGCTGTGACAGCAGCATTCATCAAAAATGGACATTCCCTACATAAGTTCAGATTGTGCCGTGGCAAAATATTATTATTTTTCCCCTGTAAACTAATATAATTTACATTTCCCAGGCTTAATATCAATCAGAAGTATCTCTTTGTCCCATCTCAGCTCTGGTTTGTCTCAGCCCTTACCTTCATATTTTTCTTGTTACCAAAAATATTGCTGTAAACCAACATGTGCTTCCCTCTGTAGCTGTTTAGAGGGGGGGGTATGTAATAAAGCTGTCAAGTACAGTAGTCTAGTTTAATGTATTTCCCTGAGGTCCTGCTGGGCTAGATAGGTTTCTGACCCAGAAATTCCGCTGTCAGATTCTTAAGTGACATTTCATGATTGGCTACAACTGCACCCCACAATACAGATCTGCTGCTAGAAATGTAGGCAATTGCCTTGCTAGCTGACTCAACAATAGAGTGGAAAGGTATAAGAGAGCTAACAGGAAATGCCTGATACAGCTTAGGCTGACAGATGGAGATAGCTGTGACTCATTAGGGAAGCTCTGGTTCCATATTTGCCACAGCAACCTTAGGAGATACATATCTAGCACAAGTACTGACATGCTGACGCTGCTATTTTGCACCTTAAAAAGAGCCGCATGCAGAGACAAGATTCTGCTATTGCCACTGAATGGTTAACTGATACCAGGTTTTGCTTTAGCCAGTTTAAACTGCAACAGATAAAACCAGAGAACATATTTACTGATGTCTAAACATCCTGTTGTGACAAAAGAAACCCAATTTATGCTATGTGGACCACCGGATAATACTGATAAGGATCTAATGACACTTAACAACTAATTCAATTCACTATTTGGCTTTTGACCATTGCTTTAGTTTATTTAGTTGCTTTTTAAATGACTGCTGAGTGATCAAAACCCTTTTTACATGTCTCACCAAGAATTCTGCTCTTCTTGTCTAGTTTGCCCATCAGATATGAAAATAAAAAGTTGCTGAAGTTCCAACAATTCCTATAGGCATGACACATAATATAAACTACAACACAGGAGCTGGGTGAGATAAAAACTGCAAAGGAGTCCCATTGCCATGCTATTCGAGTGCATGCTGGTGTTCTGGTTTACTTACCACTGTAATTCCTGACCCATGAGACACACTGGATAAAATTCTCAGCTGGTGCATTATCAGCAGAATTCAATTAGCTGTAATGGAGCTACACTATTTTAAACTAGCTAAGGATCTAGCCCAGTATCTACCAGCAACTGGGGAAGGTGCAGGTCTGTTTGCAAAATGTGCACCATGCCCAAAGAAATTTATTTTGGAATAAAGAACCTTGAATTGTAAAATGACAGAGAATAAGAGATCAAGCATGTCAAAGTTATGTCAGTCACTTCTGAAACATGCAACGTCTCTGCCTTCATTGTTCATATCTACTACATCTGCATACTGTCCTAACATCTTCGTGTATGTGCTGTAGGAAACATTTAAGCTGTTATTTTTAATAGGCTTATTCCTAGGGTTAGAACTCTGCAGTGGTTTAACATAGAAGCAATTTATAAAGCACAGAAAGCCATCAATGCTAATAGTTATGAAATTTTCCAAATCAACAGTGGAGAAATAAAGCCAAATATATGTAAATATTATCTCGAACAGAATGACAGATCCTCACACAGATACCGATTGCTTTCAAAATATACCTTGTCAGGACTAAAACGAGCCAAGAAGGATTCAAAAAAAATTTGAAAGTGCTTCACTCTACAATATAATCAGATTAAGTACTAAAGTATAATTCCTTTAAACTTAGTCCATATTGGACATTTCTTTCATTACACAGAACCTGCCATAGCCGATCACACTGTAGGTCCATCTGTTCTAATATCCAGCCAGGCCCATATGTGATACTTCTCTGGGATGCTTCTGACATGTCTTCCTTAATGCACATAACCAATTTTACAATGCGATACATTGTGTGAATGGGTACAAATTCCTTCCTGACTCCACTTCAGGCAATAAGCTTATGAAGTATGGAATTTAATTACTGACAGGCAATATTATCCCTTCTGATTCAAAGGAACCAAGCCTAAGTATGGGGAAGAAGGAGCTCTGGCTTCATGAAACACTTCCCACTGTATTGGGATCTAGCCAGACTCTCTTGCTGGAGCTCCATGGGTTTGAGTCTCTTTTGCTTTTGGAGACCATTGGGACAAAGTAAGGGGGGCAAGGTAGTGGGAGTCAGTAGACATTTTTGTAGTATGTGCCTCTGCTACAGCTATGGATATCTGACTTGACATCTGATTGGCTGCTTCAATAAACACTACTTTTTTATTTTGTTTTACTTGATTGTGGTAGCATCTGGGAGCCCCAGTCATGGACCAGGGCCTTTTCGTGCTAGGCACAGCACAAACACAAAACAAAAAGACAGTCCCTGCCCCCCAAAAGCTTATAATCACTCTCCTCCGTTTTCTTAATCTATTTAAACAATGAACACATTTCTCTTCCACTCTGTTTTTCCTTCCCCCTTTTTCCATAATTCTATAGAGAGGAAAGGGAAGTTAAGTCTGTCTCGGAGCAGTGTCTCTTTAAGAGCAGGGCACGCTGAGAACCTTTTCCAGGGTATAAATCAGAATGTATGAGTAGGAGCTCAGTCTGGTAGAGGGGAGTTGCGTGGAATAGCTGTCAATGTTGTGTTAGGAAATGCATATGGCTGAAAGTACAGCCTCCATTTTGGAAGGTGTGGATCTGGACTGTAAGAAGCAGAACAGGCTGTAGCTGGTGGAAGCTTACAGCAGGCTCTCACTGCTGTGTTGTGTGATGTTTTACAAACTCTCTGTGCCTTAATAAGAACACAGGAAGAACTGACAAGCCTTAATTATGGGAACCAATCTCTGTTGATGTACCCTGTAGGCTTGATTTATTTTTCACTTTAGAGCATTTGTTTTAATTTCATTGCAGAGCCCTTTCCATACCGAGGTTCCCCTTCAAAGAAACTGCATAGTGAAAGAGCCAGTGCATAGGCACAGGGCTTCCATGCAGATGGGCCTTCTGAGTCCTGTGGGGTCTGAACTCCTGCTAGTTTCACAGGGGAGAGGAGCAGAAAACTCCGCCATATACCCTCAGAAAGAAGTTGAAGGAAACAGCATGATTATAACTTAGCATGTTTTTCTCTCCCCTTACCCAACTTTCACAAGTTTTCTCTTGGGATGTTATGACTGCACATGAAAGAGGATTTAATGATTTGGCCCCAGGTGCACAGAAAAAGTTTTGTACAGACCCAAAAACTAAGATGTAGTTCATACCAAAGCCAGACTTATAATTAGTTCTAACAGAAATAAAGTCCAGGGACTTAATAAGTCAATATAAGTTAAACTGATTTATCTTTTTAAAATATGCTAAGTGATCATCTGATGATTACTTACCTCCACAATACAGATGTGCATGTGGCATATTTTTAACTGAGTAGATTCTTTTTTTACTTTGTCCTGAAAATCAGTAGTTCTCAATTACCTGGTCTTCTGTGAGATTAAGTAGAACATAAACCTGATCTGGTTGCGCGCTCATTCATTTTTAATATCCTATTTTAATGCATATATTATATGTGGCAGTAATCACACCATTCTAATGTTCCCCTGTCTTGGCTTAGGCTTTAAATGCAAATGTCAACTTTCCAAGTGTTTATATCTTAGACACTATAAAAATGAGGCATCTGGAAACAGATTTTCTCAGAAAGCTTGTATCTGCATCTGGACTGTATAGAATGTCATGAAAATCCACTCCGCTGTTTATATTTAATACATAAAAGTAAGGAAATATGCTTGCTGTCTGGGATTTCTTTTTTATGTTGTCCAAGTAACTCCCTTGGTGATCACTGAATTTAAAACATTGCTTGATAATATAAAGAATGATACATATGTCAAAGCATAATTCTGAATCCCTTATGTTTTAAAAAATACAGTATATTTCAAAGTGTTAAATAGTACAGTAACACTATTGAAAAGTGTAATGTTTTGTGTCATTACTATAGAACACTATAGTATTTGTAACACATCTGTGTGTTTGCAGTTCTAAGGAGTCATAATGGAGCAGGATAGTTTTTTAGTAAAATTTAAAGTTACCTTGGATGAAGTCAAAGTGTGTTGGGAAGTTTAGTGTTTATTTAGGTGACATCAATATTATTGTTGTTGTTTGACTGTCAACATTATTTTAAACAGAGATGGGTCCAAATCAAAACCCTGGATGCAAAGAATCTTAAACTCTGGAATAGTGCAGAGCTGAATCTAAATCCACATTTTCTCTCTAGTTTTAAATAACTGAAGTCTTCTTTAACCGTCTGGATTGCTTGACATAGAATGGGGTGGAGGATGATTTTACTGAAAGGTAGATGAATTATCTGTCCAATCTATTGGTAACTATAGTGTTTATACAGTATAATAACTAAGCAAATTATCTTGACAGATACATTTAGTTACCGGTAGACACAAAATAATGGACAAACATAGACCAAATATTTCTGACTTTTTGGACAAAGAAAATGGATAAAGTTTTTACCTTCATAAAGCAAATGGATCTGAAAGTGCTTTGCAATCTTTACAACCTTTGTAAAATATCAGAGAAAAGGTGGCACAATATATTTTCACTGATACGATATTTTCACTGATACGGAGAGGGAAAATGAGAAATGAGATGACAGAGGAGAGGATCTTAACACCAGATAAAAGGGAGGTTTGGCACTTAGATACCAAGGCGATAGGCACTGTAGAAAGACCTAAGGTAGATGGGGATACTCTCTTGAATGGGGCAGGAAAAACGAAGCATGAGATGCAGTTTTAAAGGGTATATATATATAAAGATAAAGAAGACTTTTATGCATGTAGTATGAACTAAATTTAAGGTCAAAGGGAAGGTGGCTGAGTGAGGAAACAATTAGATTATGCAAGGAGCACACTGTATAATCATGCAACTTGGTAAATCCTCACACTCAGACAAACTCATTCCATAAAGATTCAAAATACTTCTCTAGCAAGCACTGTTATTTCATAGCATTGCTGAGGTACATCAATTGGATTCTGTCAGCATTCTCATTACTAAGCCCTATTTTTCCAAAGACGTGTAACTCCAGTGTAAGAACTCCAACTGCATTGGTACTTGGCATCTTAGTAGTTCTCAAACTGGGAGGGCATATTTTATGCAGTTATTACCATTATTTAGTTCCCTTGTCAACTCGTAAATGTGAGTTTATTTTTTAAAAAAAATGTAGGTTCAAAATCTATACCAGGAACTATTTGGAAACTTGTTTTTTAACAGTCAGTCTAAAACTTTAACCAATTTAACAACCCGCATTTTTATCATTTTGTGTTAGAGACTACGGTTTTGCTTTTAAGGATTTATGGAGCGAATAAGGGAAGAAGGTTTGGAGTCCTGTGGTAACTGCAAACAAGTTAGGTGGCTTGGAGGAACAATATGGAAGGAGCTTCCAAGAACAATTTATGTATTTTCTGTATAGAAAATAACTACTTTAAAATAAATTATTATTGCAAACGTGAACCCAGAGAAATATGGAAAAAATACAAGTAAGGCACATATCTCCCATATCTGGGAAAAACTGAGCCCAATTAGATGACATGAGGGGCTTTTTGAAATGAGGATTTTTAACCCAATGGAAGGTAACAGATCCTGCCATAACTGCAGAATGGGTTTCAAATCATCCTTGCACAGGGCCGGTGCAAGGATGTTTCGTGCCCTAGGGGAAACTTCCACCTTGCGCCCCACCTCACCCCCACGCCCTGAGGTGCCTCCCGTGGCAGCTCCCTACCCCCCACCCTCCGCCCTGAGGCACCCACCTCACCCCTGCTCCACGCACGAGCACAAGCACCCCAAGCACACCGTGGCTGCTTCACTTCTCCCACCTCCCAGGCTTGTGGCACCAATCAGCTTAGGCGCCGCGAGCCTGGGAGGCGGGAGAAGTGAAGTGGCTACAGCGTGCTCAGAGAGGAGGCGGGGCAGCGGTGAGCTGCGCTGAGGAGTTCCCCTGCGGGCTGCCCCCTGCTTCCTTGCTGCAGGCGGCCCTCTCCATGCTCCTATCCCCAGCTCCCTCCGCCTAAATGCTGGCAGCAACCAGGGCAGCCAAAGATCCGGCCGCCGCTGTCGCTGCCGAAGAAAATGGCGCCCCCCAAATCCCAGCGGTCACCTAAATGGTTGCACCAGCCCTGTCCTTGCACCAGTCCATCTCCATGTTACAGTGTAATGTTTACAACAAACAATCCCTGTTAGATGCTTATCTGGTCATTATGTATGCATAAGCCGCTTTCTTAGACTTTTGGTAAGCCAGTCTCCTTTACAACCTATTTTACTGCCTTTTTCCAGAACTGACATAAGAGCGGATTCTGCAGTGCCCAGCATTGGGTGTGTTTTAAAGGAAGTCTTATGCCTTTTAGAGGAAGTCTAGGCTCTTATGCCTATATGTGTCACAGTTTCTTCAGTCCTTCTTTCTTGTGTCCCATTGCGCAGTCTCCTCTCCATGAGACTCCTATTTCTCTTTCCTCTTTTTTTATTTGAAAAAGAAAATCATTATTACCATAACTCCTAGCCCCATTATTGCAGCTGCAGAGGGCGCACCCTAAGCAAAGATGTCCAGATGTGACTTCATATGGTTTCCCTGTCCCTACAACAAACTCTGGCAATGATTTATGCTTATCAGTCTCGTAATTGTTCTAGAAGAAGGTTACATACAATAACTATACATATGCTAAACAAATAGAAGGTGCCAAATAAAGTACCTTTACAGTCCTGTAAAAACTAATTCATAGCATCTGGGTCCATATGTAACTATGGAAGTATCTTAGAAACCCTGTGTGGTATTTTCACTTAGCATATAAATTATATGGAATTTCTATAAAAGAAATCATAGGTCAAATTTTCAGAAGTTCATGCATCCACATGGCACAACATACAACAGCTTATGCACAGCATATCAGGATATTTGGCTGCCAGCACTGCGCACACAGAAATGCATGTGTTAATTTCATATGTGCTTCTGAAAATGTGACCCTTTTAACTAGCTTCTTCTAGAAGAGACCAGCAGGTACATCTAACCCATTATTCTTTTGCCTACCTATTCACTGGCCATCTGACACACGAGTATTTTGTTTAAGAACTGAATATCATTCATTATGCTAGTAAATATACTGTAAAAAGCCTTATAAAATGTTAGAGTGCAAACGTATTCCCAGTTATATTTCCCTTTGTTTTGTCGTATTGCAGTGAAAGAAAAACAAATTGTCTCTGTATAATAGTTCTAATGTCCTGAATGGGGACAAACACATTTGTTAGCACTTAAAGAAAGATCAGGAATAGCAAGCACAAAGGATGACAAAATATCTATATTCTGTTTTTAATTATCTCCACAAAATGTTGCATGCCATAGTCAAACCATACAAAAACAACCCAGAGACTATGGGCTGAGGAGGTGCTGACATTTTAGTCAGTAATTACTATTCATCTTGAAAGCTCGATACACCAGAGCCACAGAGAATAAATCTTATGGATCAATAAACTGAGAGTTCAAAACCAGGTTTCTCGTTCTTGGAGGGGAAAAAAACTAGTTTAAAGAAATGTTCACTGCATTTATTCTAAAATTCCTAACTTCTTTGGAGTGCAAATAGCTATGGTTCAAAGAGCATGAAAAAAGCTTGGTATATCTCCTGGGAAACCAAATATTGCTAGAGCCCATGTAAACAGGAGTTACACTGAAAAGGATATCTTGCCTATGGTAGCTGCTTCATAGCATAAGATGGTTAATGCACCACAGGTAAAGATAACAATCCTTAATGAGCTAGTCAATTTCCACCCAACAGCACTCAGAGAGCCCATCACTCCATGCACAGAAAGAGTCTTGTACAGAGCTGAAGAGTGGCGTGGGATGACCTCTCTCTCCCCTGTTACATATTCTAAATAAGCTAAACCCACAGTATCACAATCAAATGAACCACTTCCTTTATTCCAGAATTCCAGTGCTCAGTGTAGAAGTGCTGGGCAAGATGTGTGGTTAATATTATATGGCAGTATTAATGCAGTAAATCAGATCCAGCTATTCAAATGTAAATCTCAGATGCAGAATCTTGCTTTCAGTGCAAACTATACAGGAATACAGAGAGGAGAATAGTGCTGGCAAGATGAAGGGCTTGTAGGGTTTCTGCACTCTTCAGACTCATACCCCTAGGTCTGTCACCTGACTCCCAACATTAGCTAAAATATGTAGATATTGACTCCCTCTACTCAAGAAAATTAGCTGTGTCAGTTTACAAGAAGCAATATTGCAAATGTTTTATGGTATTGGTCAGTGCCAACCAATTTGAATAGGATAATGTTTTTAAAACACTTTCTGCAAAACATTTTTGAGACCAAGCATAAGAAATGCTCTCTCTATTCATACTGCCTGGCACAGACTTGCCAGATCAGTTGTTAAAAACTGTTTCAGAAATAGAGAGATTTCCTTAAAGATTGAGGCCAAGATTTTCAGAAGTAACTATGGCCACATCTACACTAGGAGCACTTTGCCAGTACAGGAATCCCAGTATACCATACAGGCAAAGCATTCCCCGTGTGGAAGTAGCTGTACTGGCTATGCACAGGTATAATAAAACCACCTCTATGAATGAAACAAGCTATCCCGGTAAAAGTGCAGACTTACTAGTATAGGGGGATGCACACTGGGGCCTTTTGCTGGCACAGCTTTGTCAGTCAGGGGTCACACCTCATCACACTCTGACCAACATAGCTATAACAGCTGAGGTCTGCAGCGCATATCTGACCTATGTCTCAGTTCTTGCTAGTCTTTCACTTCATTAATACAATCAGGAATGAATATAAGGTTCTCTGAAATAGTAACAATAAAATTCTACTTTTAACATTTTCACAGTCCCTAAATCATTCATTTTAGAGAATTAACACAATGTGCCTTTATATAGGCCCCAGTGAAATCCTGACCATCTCACAGCAGTTCCTGCTTCATTGTGTGCAGGGGCAGCTCCAGGCACCAGCACGCCAAGTGCGTGCCTGGGGCGGCAAGCCGTGTGGGGGTGCTCTGCCAGTCGCTGCGAGGGCGGCAGGCAGGTTGCCTTTGGCAGCATGTCTGCGGAGGGTCCGCTGGTCCTGCAGCTTTGGCAGACCTCCCGCAGGCGTGCTGCCGAATCCGCGGGACCTGGGACCTCCCACAGGCAAGCCGCCAAAGGCAGCCTGCCTGCCGTGCTTGGGGTGGCAAAATACCTAGAGCCTCCCCTGATTGTATGAATGTAAATGAATAACAATCTGCCTTCCATTACTGTATATTGGTGTAAGGGCATATAGCAGCACTGTCAGTTACATAAATATATCTATGCCAGATATGCTAAATAAATGATCCTTTTGAAATGAATCGTAGATGTACAATATGCAACAATATGACGCCCTTCAAAAATGCTGCCTCTTGCAACTTGTTTTTTATTTTCAAAGACCAGTCAGTCCCTGACCCACAAATTTCAATCCCCATCATTTTACTTCCAGTGGTGAATGTCATGTTAGCTGTCTGGTAAAGTGTTTGCTCAAAATGGGATTAATTATGAATTGACTCTTCTTTTGTTATTGGGTCTCTTACTTTTTTTTTCCGTTAAGCAAATTTAATTTTGACTGGCCAAAGCCTCAGTATCTGCCATTCTTTTTACAACATTACAGTTTAATGGCCAAAATGTTCAGACTTGACTGTCTAAAGTAAAACACTTAAAGCCAAATTTAACCCCCACATATAAGGGCTAAGTGGGTCTATTTTTTTTTCCTTGACTTTATTTCTTTATATCCACCCAAGCTGCTGTTGCCTCCAGTATTAATTAACGCCACTTATAGTCTAAGTTAATGGAGTTACTTGAAATCAACATAAAGTGCTCTCTACAAAGTAGATGAGTACCTAAATTCTGATCCAGAAGCAGCAGCATTAGACCATAGAGCCTGTCTTCATTACTGCATCTCTGATAGGGTGTGTTCCTAGAGTCTTTCAGAAGAAATCCTCCACTCTTGACATTTATTCTATCTTACAAGACATTCTTTCACTAGCCCTGGGCAAGCTGTTTGACATTGGTCTAAACTAAGTAAGGGCTGCAAAAGCAATTACAGTGGAATTTGCTTTTAATTATCCTCTCTTTCTCATAGTGATCAGTTAGCTACAGTAAAATGGTTAGTATCTTATTTCCAAACCTGGCATTCGTTGTTCTGCTATTTGGTTATTAGCATCAGTGGTTTCATCCATTCTGCCACCAAGAACTTGAATACTACTTGCCTTGCCACGCAGACTTTCTGGCCAATGTATAAGGATTGGGACCCAGGACTCTCACTAATGTTAACAGACCTCTAAGTAAAATTTTGGCCAATATGTCAAAAAATGAAATGCAGATGATCACTTTGCTGTCTAATTGGTCACTTATGTCACAGCAGTTTTATAACTGTAGTCATATCAGCTTCCATATCAGCTCCTTTCTCCAGGTTCTGTGAGAGCAGCTAAATACACTTCTGGCCATCAAGAGTGATATTTGCATAAAATTCAAATATGGGTAACCATTTTTTTAAAATCAGTTCCTCTGAGTATATAGATGTAAGTCAGTCCACCATAAGGCAGTTAGATATGCAATTTAATATACAACTATATTCACACACAATGAACCAAAAGGCTAACATCACTTCATTACAATATCACTTTTGTAGTTAGCAAGAGTATGAATGCATTTTGAATAACCATTTTCTTTCCCTTTTCTTAATTTCTTTTTATATTGGTTTCTGCATGAAAAGAGGAACTAGTAAATCAGACAATCATTTCAGTCTATGAAAGGTCCAGTAAATCATGCAACTTTTATATCCCTGTATTTTTGAACATATGCTTAAGAGCCTAAAGACTGAGTGCATGTGCTATTAATTTGAAAATAGGCAGTTCACATATCTATTTCAGGCCCTCAAAAGCAGACTCAGACATGCAGACCCAGGTGCACTGCATGAGAGAAACTACAGACATTACTGCTATGTTCAAAACACAAGGAGATAATGTGCAAAAACAAATGTCAAGATTTTGAAATAATGTAGCCTGTAACTAGAATTGTAAGCATTTGGTTTACATTAAGTCCATTTTAAGGCATGATTATATATCTAGAGAAGAGAAAAACAAAGGCACAGAATTAATGTGCCTATGTTACATTTTACATAATATGAAATGGAAAATCATATTTTAATGTACACTGTAGTTATCAGCATTGCTGGCTCCTTGAGTGTGGCTCAAATGTATATGCATATGAACTCTCTGCATATGGAACATTTTTAAAATAGCTGCCTGCTTGATGGTAGCATTGCAAACTGGAGCTTCGGTGTGGCCTAAAACAGTTTTAAACACTACAGGGTAAAGTCATGTCTGTTGTAAGCCGCGTAATTCCATTGACTTCAATGGAGCTGTGACCAAGTAACTCATTTCTGATTTTGGCCTTTTGTCTCATTTACTTATTGTTCAGAATAGGAAAGAAAACTTAATAAAGAAAGGACATCAAGAAAAGTGATTTCTATGGTCTCTTATTGATCTGTAATAATAAGCTTCTTATTTCCACAGCTGATTGCTCTGATATGCTGTCCTTTCTGGCTAACAGCCAGTTCCTGGTTATAAGGATCAGCCAGGAACTACCATGGCAGTTTGTTAAATGCACTGAGAACAAGTTCCTCTATGCAAGGTCCATTTTGTTTGATGGTCTTAGTCATTTTAAAGAAGGTTGAGCAGTTTTTGTTCTGTTCTTAATTGGCACAGTGAAGTGGAGATTTTGCAGAGCAAAATGTCATTAGATAGAGATATCTGGCCAGACCTTTCAAAACCACACAGTCAATACTGTCTAGCCTGTTAAAGGAAAAGAATAAAATCCTGAGTTATTGGCACAGCAACCAGAACCCGAAGAGCAAACATGATGATATGTGTGAGCGAAATGTGCTTATGCATGGGACAAAGCACAGCCTTGCATGTTAGCTCAGCGGCTTGCTCCTACTAAAACAAAAAAATAAATAAACCATTTTTGTAAAGGGTTAAGCTGAAATTCAAAGCCCCTTGAAGATCTCGCAAACACAATCTATTCAAGCAGCTTCATGGGGAGACAGCTGATGCCCCTAGAAGACACCTTCAGTAAAACCACCAATGAAATGTAATCAAGAGAACATTTACAAATGAGGATGTTTTGGAAAGCAGATGGAAATGGAATGCTAACATTTGAAAGATATTCTTCTCCTGGAGGGTTTAGGGGACTAAATGAGTGAGTCACAGTGCTGTTTTGTAGCAATACGTCATGCATACATAAGCATGTGCTGTTGTCACTAGAAAATCCAAGCTGTCTTGTGCTTTCAGGTTTTCAGTCAAAGATTTCACAGAGCTCCATCAGCCACATAGTGATCAGAGATGGAAGGCTCCACACTGCATAGAAGAATATCAACTTCCTAAAGAATATCAACTTCCTAAAGACAATTTGGATGCTGAAGGATGAGAATGTTAGGACCCAGCTACGGGAATTTCTAGCTAAAGGCTTATGCCTCTCACACTAGGACCTAAAGCTGCAAAATTTGTGGTGGGAACAGAAGCTTGGGTAGAATCTTATTGAAATCCTGAAGACATATTAATGTTACAAGCAATAAAGGGAAGAGATTTTTAAAAATAGAATGACACTGCATATGCTAGCAACTACCAAAGCCCAGAAGGGATGATAGGTTAGAAATAATTTGGGAACTTGTCCAGAGGGAATGAGGAGGGAGTTGCGTAGAAGCCTGGTCAAAGGTATCAATAAAGCATCACATCTAGATGCAGCATGGTTTGGAAAATCTTAAGAAACAACCATATGTCATATGTTGTATCAGTGCCATCTGAGGGAGGTAGCCCTGAAGAATTTTTATGATAATTGTTTTCTACTGGTAAAACTCAGCTCATCCTTTATAATAAAAATATGTATAAGGGATATCAGATCTCTTGTTCTACAACACAATGGACTAGATCATTAGCTGCTGTTAATTGGTAGAACTGTGCTAAAGTCCCTGGAACTATGCCAATTCTCACTGGAGATCTGGCCCACTTTAGTTGAGAGACTAACAAATTTTACCCAAAATCATAAGGATAAATATTTCTCTCTCTCCATCTCACTGTATGAGTTTTTAATTCCCTGTATGATCCTAATATCTTCCATTGTTGTATGCAGTATTGTTTTATCCATGTTGGTCCCAGTATATTAGACAGAACAGGTGGGTGAGATAATATCTTTAGGGCCTGAAGAAGAGCTTTGTGAAGCCTAAAAGTTTGTCTCTCTCACCAACAGAAGCTGGTCCAGTAAGATACCTCAACCACCTTTTCTCTCAGTTTGAATCTAAGTCAAATGATCACTTTTTATATTTGGTCTAAAGACTGTGAGTTCTTTCTGGACATATGTCAACCACTAATTGCCTGAAGTTAGGAAGAAACTTCTTTATATGCATTCTACTGCATTATTGTCCATTTTATGTTTCTTGCATCATCTAGTATTGGCTAGTTTGAGAAACAAGATGCTGAACTAGATGGACCATTGATCTTATCTAGTATGAAAATGTCTGTTTCTATGTTCTTGTGGAACATATTTTTAAAGCCACTATCACATCACCTGCCCTAGACCTAATTTAGGGAAACATTTTGCTCTCCGTTTCATGGCTGTAAATCTGGAGTAGCTCTATTGAATTCACTAAAGTTACCTTAGCTTTACAGTTGTACCTGAGATCATAATCTGACCCTAAACTGATAATATAGCTAATGATGTTACTCCAACTTTACAACTTTGTATCTAAGATCAGAATCAAGCAGAAATAAATGGCAAGTATTTTAAATCAGCTATGAGGCAAGTAATATTTTCAGCAAATATATTTAGAGGTATAGGATATGTCTACACAACAATTAGACACCCGCAGCTGGCCCATGCCAGCTGACTTGGGCTTGCAGGGCTCAGGCTGTGGAGCTATTTCATTGCTGTTTAGACTTCCAGGCTTGGTCTGCAGCCTGAGCTCCAGGACCCTCCCACCTCATAAGGTCCTTAAGCCCAGGCTCCAGCTTGAGCCCAGATGTCTATACAGCAGTGAAACTGCCCTGCAGCCTGAATCAGCTGGGCCAGGCCAGCCACACGGGTCTAGCTGCTGTGTAGACATACCCTTAGATCTGTACTCTGCTTGAAAAAGAAGAGTTTGGCTAATAAAAATCATAAGATCTTTTCATTTCCAGGAATGTAACCAAAGCTAGACTGTTCTTTCAGGCCTCAGTTCAAATAATCACTGGAGTAGATGTCTAACTTTAACCATGTGAGTAGCTCCATTGGCTTCAATGGACTACTTACATGCTTATAGTTAGGCATATATTTTAAGAACCCTGGTGAATCTGAGCCTCAATTATGGTGGCTGGTTTTTTTAATGTGATGCTTGTTTTTTACATTTTCCTGGTTTATTTGTTGTCTTTGAAACTGTTAAAGTGGAGGTAAATGGTCCACTATATAGAAACCTCACTTTGGCATTCATTTGAAAACATCCAAATATATATATTTGACTTTGTTGGACAAGTTAAATACAAGTCTCCAAGCTGAGATTGTTGCCAGCTTTCAAGGAAAACATATTAGGGAAAACTCACAAGTACAGATCTCTGTGGGAAAGATGTATAGAGATCATCCGGGTAGTCAGACATTGGACACCTGGTATTCCAGACACACTGGATATTTGACCTTGTTCACAAACTCTGAACATTTGCTCTTTCTTTTTTGTCTGTTCAGTTTTATTTCTTTAAAGCATAAAAGTTAAATTTATCTAGGAAAGCCCTCTAGGATTTGTTAATGGAAATTTTATTCTTTTTCTATTAAGAGCTAGGTAATATATCAAAGCCTTTCTCTCCTCTTGGCTGTGTTATTAAGGATTTTTCCGCATTGTTTTCTCTTGTAAACAAAATACTTTCTTGTCAACTGAGAATGTGGTTATAAAAACATAGTTAAAAAGAGTTTGGGACATTATATTTTGAGAACTTTCACACTGGGCTAAACTTGGAGAAGGAAAACAAAAAGAAGTTACTTAGCCAGTAGTTTTCTACACATCCTTTGGTTGTATGGGAAATATCTGGGGTTTTGTAATACGGTGTCAGCGGCTGACTAAGCACTCTATCACTCCAATTCCCACCAGTTTATATTAACTGAGCTCTGACTGAAAGACAGGCAGTTGGCAGGGAAGGCCAATTAACTGAATGGAGGTTACACCTGAGGGGCTAATTGCATGGAAGCATCCCCAACAGCTAGGACTATACAAGCAAACAGAAAGGAAATGCTGGTAGGAGAGCTGGGAGCCTGGAAGAAAGCAGAAGTAGGCAGGCCTGGCTGCTACTGCTATTGTTTCCCTTCCTCTTCCCCAAAAGCAAGTGGGGAAGCTGGCTACTGATTGTAAATATAACATATAATAAAGCACAGTGGTAGTTAAGAAGACCTGGACTGGTTGTGGTCAGTGACTGAGATTGGAGAGGACTCTGAGGGGACCACCACATGACAGGTTTAGACACACATCAGGGCCTTCAGAAGTAAACTCTCAGATTGTCTTCTGCTAGCAGCCGCAGTGCAATCATGATCTTTTGATTATACACTCTACTCTACCCTTATGAAAATGATAAAGTCAGATGCTCAGATTTACGACTTCCCTGCAGGATAGTACAGGAAAGGAAGAAGGGTTTTGAGGAAGTCTTTCTTCATATCAGCAGAATGTAATTAGAAAATATTCTAAGAAAAAAATCTGAAGTATATACCGAAAGCTAAATGGATTTCTGTATTTGGACCGATACATTTGAAAGTCCTCCCAGAATTAAACTCTCTTTTTAGGTATGTTATTGTACTGAGCACTTTGATACAAGAACCAAAATCATCAGTGAAAGACTTTGTTATTCATTTTTAAAACAGTCTTTGCTTGCATCTTAGGAAGGATATTTGGGGTTCAGATATGTACCATTCCACAGCTGGGAGCTGTTTTTTCAGATTTTGCTGACAGGCCTGCTGCGCAACTGTATAAAACTTGAATTACAATCAGACAAGCTAAGGCCTCAGGAGATGTCAGATGAATTCCTACTTGAAAATTGAATTTGGCAGGAGAGCTAAAATTGGAGCAGCTGCAGACATTAAGAACACCTAGCTTTTGGGTAACCAAAGTCAGTCTCATAGTCAGCATAGCAATATAGGACTCTGATGACTAGAAAGTGAAGGGTACAATAAATTACCTCCATCACAACATCTTCTATTGCCAGTAAGGGTTAAATTATTTAATGACAGGATAGAACAGAAAGCAAAAAATAGAAACCCAGGAGACTTCATTAGTCTTAGGCAGGGAAGTGTCTATTAGAATCCCAAGGGCATGTACAGTTAGTCCCACTAGTGTCTAGGCACTGTCTGGTGGGATGTTACATGAAGTCTACAAGTTATAATTTGCAGCATGGAATATGAAGACTAAGTGAGGGTTGAAAATAACATTTACCAGATAGGAAATTTCACCCTGTTAATCTAAATTACTAGATGAGAGGGGATATCAATACCGTTAGCAGGATACATTCCATTGCAACACTAGTTCCTTATACATTGGAGGTAGCATATATAGAGAGGGTCACTGAGAATCTTATTCAAATTATTTCAGTTTTCCTCCTTATAGGCCCTTTTAGTGGGATGATATAATCAGCTCTTCAATCCTCACACAGGGAAAACTTTCACAATGATAGAGAGACAAGGTGGGTGAGGTAATATCTTTCATTGGACCAACTTCTGTTGGTGACAGAGACAAGCTTTCAAGCCACCCAGAGTTGTTCTTCAGGTCTGGATAGCTTGAAAGCTTGTCTCTCTCTCATTAACAAAAATTGGTCCAATAAAAGATATTGCCTCAGCCACTTTGTCGCTCTGATATCCTGGACTGACAGGGCTACAACTACACTGCATCCATGACAGATAAGATGAAATTGACCACATTTTCTT
Source organism: Chelonoidis abingdonii (assembly GCF_003597395.2). NCBI lineage: Eukaryota > Metazoa > Chordata > Testudines > Testudinidae > Chelonoidis > Chelonoidis abingdonii. The sequence goes on along the minus strand of NC_133778.1, from coordinate 53,356,190 downwards.
TTAGATGTTCTTGGAGCTCTGGATAGAAGTTGGAGGTTAGAATTTGGCCCACACTTTGAGAAAAACCCCAAGAAGAGAAGACTTGATTTATTCTCACTCAGTCATTACCCTGTTACCCGTTACAGGGATCTTGAGATAATACTTTGGCTGCCATATTGGGTGCTTGGTATGGGACTCTTGAAAGGGTAGAGACCTATACATAAGTATAGGGCCCTAGCCTAAGGCTAATTCTGTTGAGGCCTGATCTATTGCCAATAGAAATCAGTGAGGCCTGGATCCACAAAGAGACTTGGACATCGTGATGCTGAGCATGACAACTACTCTCAGGAGCCTAAAAAATCACAAGAACAGCAGTGAGGTCCACAAAGCCTGAGTTAGGTGTCTAGCCTCCCTATACAATGACTCCCTATACCAACCACAAAAACCAGCGTGTTAGGCAGGGAACTGCCTATACTAGCCAATGGGGGATGCTGAGAATAGGGCTGTACCATAAACCCTGCCCCTGTTACAGAGTTAGGCATCTAAGTCAGGCTGCAGGGCTAATTCTGCTTGCCCTCCACATCCAGGAACCTCTCCTGGAATCAGGCAGCTAAGTCATTTTTTGTGAGATTGAGTTAAGTGCCTGCCTCAATCCACACTAACCCACCAGAGGAGGGTGAATGTACCACCTTTTATCTATTATCCCTGTGAGTAGAGCATTTCCCTGGGAGGTGGGCAAGCCAGGTTAAATTCCTCCCCCAGCCCTCCCGGAAAGTGCAAGAACCACTGAGCTGTGGGATAGACACATGTGGGGCTTCCTCAGTCTCACCTGTTGAAGTCGTTCCACTCTGGATAATTAAAGAGTCAGAGGAACAGGGATCCTGGGTCTTCCGCCTCCCAGACGGATGCCCTAACCACCAGGCTATAGAGTCATTCTCTTAAGCCAGATCATTATTTAAGCCAAAGTGGAACAGCTTTAACAGGCATGAGGGAATCCCATATCAGAATATCCCATAGCTCAGTCTTTAGAGCATTCTCTTAGGAGGTGACATGCTTAGTCCCCACCTCCTGCCCATGTCCCAGCTGACTGTTCTAACCACTTTGAGTTCAAAGTTATAAGGTGGGTGGTGACACCTCCTCCTCTGATGGGATTTTGAATGGGGCCCAGTCTGGTTGGCAGCTTCTGAGCAAACCCACTGCATTAGGCTCAGTCGGAAAGATAGGTGGGCTACCGTCTACCTTTCCCCAGTTTGTGAATTGCTCTGAGGCTTAGGTAGGAGATCAACATCCAGCATGAAGAGTGAGGCAGCAGGGCACATACCCAGAGGTAGAAACATAGGTGCCTATGGAACTTTTACTCTGAAAACTTAGATGCTGAATTAATTTAGGCACCTACAGGGTTAGGGAACCGCTGAGTGGAAGTTTTGTGGATGATAGTGGAGCATAAAACAGGTGGATCTGGACCTTGGTTTCTTGCCATTAACTTCACTGAGCACAGGATCAGGCTCTTGGTGAATGAAGTCAGACACAATAATAAAAATAAACATTGGAGAAGGCTTAGGATGAATCTTGTATTCTTACTATGCAAAAGTATTTTAATGGATTCTCTCCTGTGCTGATCCAATTGTCTGTGTCACTGTATCATTTTTTGCAAGACATGTTTGGTGGTAGTTTTCCATAATAGCAATACCTCTAACAGATGCACATTTCATGTTCTTTTGTAAAAACAAAAATTTCAAAGACTCCCCACTTTGGATTCAGTGGGCTTTTGTACCAGCTTCTGAGCAAAGTTTACAAGAGTTTTATACAGTAGTTTACAGGGGTTGCTGCAGCTGCTCTGTAATTTTTTTGCACATTCCTTTCCTATTGCTTAGACAAAACTGTAGTCTTTGTATTTTTGGTAAGTGTTTTTGAAAGATATTTTGTTTTTTGAGCAGCCTTTGTATTATAAATTCAAAAAAAAACATTTTTATGCTTCATACCCCAAGGTATCCTGTCTTATGGTATTGTACATTTGATTTACCGGGGCTGGATACAAAACAGAATTGAATAAAATGTCTAGTTTTAAAACAGTGAGAGATTTGCTATTGATATATTTCCTAGTTTCTTAAAGTCAAACAAATCTTAAAGATTATTATACTTAATGCCCTAAAACCATTAATATAAAATATTTTGATTGCTTTCCTAGTTTGTATTTGATCTGAGCCCTGGGGGAAAATACAGAACTTGGGATATGGTCTGATTTTATAAAAATTGCAACAGTTTTCATACTTTTCCATAGTTTCCTAGTCAGACCATAAATAGGTTTTCAGATATGTGTACTGGGAGATTTCCTGAAGAGGAAAAAGTAAATTTTTTAAACCTAAAGATTCACTACAGCACATTCACAATGTTGCCCTAGTAGAGTTTGGGTCATTAGATAAGTGGCCTAGTCTCTGTGACCCAAAAACAAATTGTAATACTACAAAGGTATAGGCCTAATTTGTTAGCACACAGCCAAAGAGGAAATCCATTTTTTTTCAGCCTGCCACATCAACTTAAAAAAACCAAAGCAGGATTAAAAGAAAATAATTGAAATATTTATGAACTAATAACCTATAATAGATTTTACCAAACACACAATGCCATGCAAAAGTTTTCACTGGAACTGTGCCCTGTTTACTGAGTCTCCCCACATGAATTATTGAATTACTGGCGTGTGTTATGTAATAAAGCACATCAGTTCAAAATGTATATCATAGGAAAGGCTGGATTTAAGCTCTGTGGCAGAATTTTGGAAAGTTCTTTTACAACATAGGCTGTGGAACAAAATCTAGTGGTGGGAAATTTGTAGCTTTATCTCTCTTGAATATTGGATAAATGATACCCTGATAATTAGAATCAGGTGGGATTCTCTTGGTAGCTGCTGTGTCAGATTAATAAAGAAGAGTTTATGTTAAAATATGAGCCAATGAAAAGGGTTTGGGGCTGCATTCAGCAGTTTAATTTCAGCAGCTGGAAGCAGGTTACCTGAGGATTATATCTAATTATGCTGCTGTGACAGGAAGCAGTCATTCATTTCAAAAAGTGTGATTTATAATCTAAGGAACAGATACAGCTTCCAAAACAAGGTGATGGGAGCAAATTCACTACAAAGGCTCAGTTTATGGCTTGATAAGGACTTGTTGGAGAAGTTCAGATTGTGGGAATGTGAGGGGAGGTGAGAATGTTCAAACACCTGCAGGTTGGTGAGACAATTTGCTTACTTCTCCTGCCTCAGAACCAGTGGGCAGTGTTAATGTGGATGCTACTATACCTGGAAATGTTGCCTCGCCCGCCTGCCCCTGCAAAGAATCACATTGAACAATGCCAGTTTAAATAATTTCCAGGAAGTAATCCATGGAAAGCCATACTATGGGAATGATATTAAAAATTAGTTCCTTCTCCCTCCACCCAAAACCAAAATACCTGTTTGCAAGTGGTATATTTAGGAGTAGCCAAAGCTAGTTAGCTGGCTCAAGTGTTTTCAGTTCAAACCATGTTACATCTTAGTTTAGAAAGTCAAACTGCCATTCTCATTTTTATACAGCCAAAATTGTTCATTTTGTACAGATTCAAGAAATGGGCTAAGACCAAAAACCTGGATCTAAACTGCTGATGCAGACATATTGGACCTGATTTTCCTCTCTCACTGGTTTTACATCAGTGTTATGCTCTTAACTGATTTACACCGGTGTAAATGAGATAATCAGGCCAATAATTTCCAAGGGTGTCAGAACCAAAATACAGATATCCAAACTTAGAGATTTAAATTCCAGTTGACATCTAAATTTCCCAATTGTGTTAGGTTGGTGCTCAGCTTCTGACCATTAGGGAGTTTTAAACTGTGATGCAATGTTGTCATTAAAGTCCCACACTGTTTTCATGCACAAGACCCTTCAGAGGAAATGTATTCTTGTTCAAAAGATGTACCAAGTGTAATGTGGAGTAAAATGTTACATGATATCAAACTTCTCCCGTGGCTTTAGTTTGCTCATCTGTAATTTCTTGGCGGATGTCCATAATACTGACAGTAAGTTGGGAATAGCACATGAAAAGGGTGTACATCTTAACTTCTCTTTCAAATCTGCAGAGACTTGCAAAGGAAAAGAATGTGGCCAAAGTGTTAACAGAAGCAAGAGGCTGCTGTTCCTTGGAAATAAGGTTTATTATGGAATATACAAACTATATTTAATTGTAAAAATGCCCACCAGATGCTAGTATCTGATACACACATAAGTTCTTGCGCATCATAAACACTAAGATATATCCAGTAAACCAGACTCTGTCCTCAGATACATACGCAAAACTGCCACTGATGTCAATGGAAGTTGTGTACTGTAATAACTAGGTTGGTCAAAAAAATTCAGTTGAAACTTCTTTATATGAAAATGGTTATTGACTACCAGGAAATTTTTCATGGGAAAATTTCTGTTTTTATAAAAAAAAAGAAAACATACAAATCAGTTCTAGTAATAATCCTGTAGGGGGAGCTAGAGGGCAACTTGTTACCAGGAGGATTATGGTACTAGTTTCTGGACATTCTGAACAGCTGTGCTAGCACTGTGAGCAGCAAATCCTCTGAGGCCACAAATTTCCCACCCCTCACTCATGGACCTAAGTTTTGGAATTATCGCTATTAATGTTTCTAAGTAGAATAAAGTTATTCCTCTATTTTACCTGAAATCTCTGATTCACTCTGTGCCAGATTCTGCAACCCTCACTTAGTGATTAGTGGTTTCTTATGTGAGTGCTCCCACTGACTCCATGAGTTAGCACCATTCAACAAGTGTAAGGGTTGTTAAATCCTCTTCCACCCATCTACCCCTACTCTAAGGCTTATGCGTCAGATCTTCACAGCTTTATCTGAGAGCAGAAACTGGACCACTGTGCATAGTTGTTGTTTTTTATAATGATACACAAAAAGTGTTCATCTTTCAAAATCAAGCTTTGCACCAATAGACATTGGTACTGTTTGGCTAACTACAGCTCAGGCAAGAGGCTTACATTTTTTAGCTGATTGACTGAGGTACATCTACACAGCAAAAGCTGTGTATAGGCAAGCCCTATCTGAGCTATCTACTCAGCTTTTGCTGTGTAGACCTACCATTAGCCTTATAATGATAAATATATTCATCTGGAAACACCTTCTAAAAGGCATCAAAGAAAACAATGTGTATATTATGATAACTCTATAAATCAGCAAGAAGATATGTCATGTTAAATTAAAAATGAAAAGCTAGTTCTATCACCTCTTTAAATTACCTTAAATTGAATATGAGCAAGGGGATCAACACAGCTACAACAACACTGAAAACTTTAAATGGAATAGTCAATTAAAAATCCATGAGATGAAGAATATCAAAGTTTATTGATGTGAGATATCAACTTGTCAAGAAATTAACAGTTCATCTCCATGATTATTCTGCTGATGGGAAAAATGAATTGTCCTGACTCTTGGGCAATGAGAACACTATTTATTTTAAAACAACAACAACAAAAAACACGTTAAAATCAATGCAGGCTATTCCAGACTGATTTAGGAAGGTAATTTTGCAGAAAATGACTACTAATGACTCCATTAGTTCTATGCTGGAATAGAACTCATTATATTTGTAGGGTGATTTACTTCTTACTTACTTGGTAAACTTTAATTGAAGTCAGTCATGTGTCATTGGTTGCAGCAAAATACATTGTCATCCTATAGGCAAGATTTTTCTTTGGAAACTGGAGAACATCAATCTGTTCTTAGATGTGGTAATGAAATTTAGATACCTCTTAGAGTGCAGAGTGCTTTACCTCTGATGAAACATATTCATATCATTTTTGGCCACCTCACAGCCTTGTTTTAATAAACTGTATGGAGGTGCTTTCCTGCGTCACAAAAAAAATGAAACTTCCATTGACTGTAAAGAGAGTTGCATGCATATATGTGATGGCAGAATCTTACCTGTAATTTTAGGTATGTACCTGTTAAAATATCTCTAGAATACAGGTAAATAAAATACTGAGGTATATAGTCAAACAAGTACAGATTCTGTAAATCAATCATGTAAACACTTGACATGCTAGCATTGCGCAACTTAAGTAAGCTTTTCTGTCAATGTTTAAATCACTTTTGGCTGCTCCTATAATTATGTTCTTAGTCTTTTTTAACCTATTTTCAATATGGTAGTGAAAATGTAGATATACAGACTATACCAGACAACATAAGAAAAACTCTATACTATGTCCTGTATGAGTTTTTGTACATTTCTAATGTATATTACAGCTCAGGATACCAAAATTAAACCACTGTACCACACAGCATGTGGGATTTCATATCCCAGAACACATATGAGTTTTCCCTAATGTATTATCTTCACTCAAACACAGCTATGTAATAAATGGTCCAATGCAAAAATCTCCACAGTGTTCAAAAGCCCTCAGAATTCTTGCTTCTTATCTCTGTTAGGATGCTCTATAATCTAGGTATGGCACTTTCAGATATCCTATAAATAACTGACGTACTATGCTGAAGATCTCTTGTGGGTTGTTGTTTTTTTAAATATATTGCCTGGACAGTACATTCAGATTTCTTTAAATACAATTTTAACACATTGCACTATAGCAGAGATACCCTCCTGATTTCCCCTAAGAATCCAAAGCTGCAGCCAGAAATACCAGAGTCAAAGCGTGTCTCTTATTCAGATGTGGAAATATATGCTTCTTATTAGGCATGCAAATCCAGTAATTCTACAGTGTGTTCTTGAGAAGAGATGGGAAAATACGCAATGCTTCTAAAACCGTTCTCCAGTGCTATGAGACTAATCATATTTTTTCATCAGGAGCTACTAGCGTATTAAGTATCTCCCTCTTGCTATGTCCTCGAAGGACAAACTATGGTTGTGATCCAAAGCTTGCTGAAGTAAAGAAAAGAATTCTCATTAACCTCAGTGGGCTCTGTGTCATATTCCACATGATTTTTGGCAGCATGAAGCAAAAAGCAGCCACTGCCTTGTTTGGACACTACAGGCCCTAAAGCATACAAAGTTGATCCAAATAGTATGGTCCATTTTTAGCTGTCCTTTTCATAAAATTTAGATCATGTAAAACTCTCAAAACAAGATAATTTAAGCGTATGAGTCAGACGGATGGATCAGATACAGCAGCCATAGCAACAGGCACATTACGCAAGTGTTTGCATTAGATCCAAGGCCAAACATTTTGTGCTATAATAGACACACTGGGGGGCGGGGGGAATCCTTTAGAAACCTCTGCCTGAACATTCAATAGCAACTGAAATTCTATCTACAAGTGCATAAGGCATTATTGAAAAGACTCTATGGCACAATAATTCTATTGCTGCTATTGTGCCGACAGGACATAATTTACCTCAGTGCAGAGGCAGCAATTCGCATTAAGTTCCACTTAAGCCCTTAGTGTAAAGCTGAAGTGGTGCATGGGGCCTTGTGTGGGCACTAGGCACATTTTTTAATTTTACCCAGAGAGAACATGAAGAGGAAGTCACCTTCCATTCACTTTGGTAGATGTCATTTATATAGCTACTCTACAGCACTCTGACATCTCTGGAAATGAAACATATGCTCATGCAAATACTTGTGAGAGGTTTGAAGAGCATAAAATAGATAAGCTTAGAAACTGAAAATATGTACTTATTTACTTAGATTTAATCAATAGTGTAAAAAAAGAAAGAAAAAAAAAGCCCACCTAGATGAAAAGTTCTTGGCATTCTGACAGTCAAGGCTGGAAGTTTTAAAGGAGCATATGGAGTTCAGTGTCCAAACGCCACTGAAATGCAATGAGATTCTGGGTGCCTAACCCCCTTAGCTTAAATAGTCTTACAATAGCATAATAATGACCATTCAACGCCATTTGAAAATTCAGCCCAGCAGCCACTTTTCACGGTCATGAATGGTAACAAATGACCTTAGCCAGACAGTAAATCAAAGCAATAAAACAAACCCTTTTTCACATACATCTCCCCTCTCACCTTTGGGAACATACCCTAAACCTTCCCCCAAAATCATGTCATATACTTATATTGCTTCATATGATGCCATAAAATTATACTTGTCCATCTAGACTCTTATACTGGTGCCCAGTACCATAGTGTCTTAGGCTCCATTCCAGCAAAGCAATGGCACTAAAAGAAATAAAGGAAAGACTTCAGTGGGATTATTCACATGCTTAAAATTAAGCATGTTCTCAAATATTTTGCTGGTCAAACCTGAGTGCCTAGGTTTAGAGTAGTTGCATTGTATATGAGTACAAATTATTTCAAATATCCTGAGTACAGTTCTGTTAACAATTATTATGAACATGTTTATGGCAAATTTAGTCCTTTTTCCCTGTTTGCATCAGCATTACTATTATTGTTATTATTTACTATTTGTGTTGTGGTACACTCCAAAGCCCTAGTCAGGATCCAGGCTCCATTCTTGCAGCCTGGATCCTGCAAGCAGCATGACTATTTACACCTCTTTTATATTGGTGTTATCATTATCCACAAACAACCCAGTTGAGAAGTTGGGTACTTCAAACACAACTACGTGACTCGTTTTGTTGTAACTCCCATATCTGAAGTTTTCCTGAATTTCTAAGTTCAAATCCAGGTCTCTCAGAACTTGTCTGCTCCTTAAAGGATGAATTTATAGATCTTGACAGCGTTGGCTTTTCTCACTGCAAAGGAAGGAAGTTACTTTAAGCTTAAAAAAGCAAAACAATCTGGCAGTGCACAGCTGTGGAAATATTATACATCTTATTATTTATAGAGATACCTGTATGGAGAATGATTCTGTGCTGGAGCATTCTAAGAAGAAGCATAGATATATATGCATTCTGCCGTTCTTAATTCCTTATGGTGGAGTAAGGGTTTTATTCTTCTCACAGGTGGTGTGGGGAGGGGAATGTGTATAAATCTCTGGGGTTTTTTGTTTCAGTCTGAAGCAGCAGTGAGTTTTATTTTGGCTATTAGTCTATATATTGGGGGCAGGCCTTCAACTAACCTCCAGCATCCCCAAACCATTCCAGTCATACAACCATGACAGCTAAAGCTAGAGGCTAACAGACAGTGGGCCAAAGCCTGTTTCTAGTGAAATCAATAGCAAAACACTATAATGGGGGCTAAGATTTATTCATGTAGTCCCCAGTATAATAAGATGACTGAAAAGGCAATAGTCCAGCTTTCAGCATGAAAAAAAAATCACTCTAGATTTTAAGAACAGGTCATTTTATTTACATGCCTGATCTACCTTTATTGAAATCAAGAGAAAAGCCCCATTGCCTTCAGTGAGATTTGGATTACGCCCTGTCTGAGAGTAATCGTGGTAATATAGCTATTCACCACTGTCTTTTAGAATTATAAGATGAGGGCTAAAGGATCCCACATGCCAAAAGTTTGAATTTCCCTACCATTAAATAAATGTTGTTAAAGAATTTTGTACTAGACTGACACACAAAACAAATCCCAAGTGCCCTCTAAAACACAATGGACCTGACCCATGACTGATGTAACTACCATAGTTAACATGATAAATTAAAATTAATCTTCAAAACCTACATTCAAATTTGAATTGCAAATAGATCCATGGATAAAAATCTCTGTACCCTACAAGAAAAATAAGTACATCTTATCTTCCTAAGAATCCGTCCTGGTGCCACAACTCTCTGACTGCACCATGATTTTGCTCAAGGAAGTAACGATTGCTGGATGCTGACTTACATGTACATAAGCAACAANATGTTAAAGAATTTTGTACTAGACTGACACACAAAACAAATCCCAAGTGCCCTCTAAAACACAATGGACCTGACCCATGACTGATGTAACTACCATAGTTAACATGATAAATTAAAATTAATCTTCAAAACCTACATTCAAATTTGAATTGCAAATAGATCCATGGATAAAAATCTCTGTACCCTACAAGAAAAATAAGTACATCTTATCTTCCTAAGAATCCGTCCTGGTGCCACAACTCTCTGACTGCACCATGATTTTGCTCAAGGAAGTAACGATTGCTGGATGCTGACTTACATGTACATAAGCAACAATATTGTGTTACTGGATAAATCTGAGTGGAATGGTGAAAATTATTAAACATTATCAGAATTTTTCCCACACAAAATTTCAATTTTTCATTGAAAAAAAATGAAAGCTACATTTTTTGGTTTTCAACAACCAAAAATGAAAATTTTCAGATGAAAACTACCAAAAATTTATAAATGTCCAGCCAGCAAACAAAAAATTTTTAGTTTTCTGATGAAAAATCAAAAAATTAAGGAAAACAAACACTTTCCATAAACATTTTTGTTTGATTGAAACCCAATTTTCCATCAAAAACAAGTTTTGAAGGAAAAATAGTCTGTGGGTCTTAAGAATGATGCTTTTCAGTAATTAGCCTAGACAGTAATTCAAAGTCAATCTGTCTTTATACATAATGAGAGAAAGACATATTATTTTGCTACATTATGGTAGCTAAGATCTTTTCATTTCTGAGCTTAGCATTTGAACATTTTCACTTTGCTGTAGACTCCAAGTTACAGAGATCTTTAATTAAGATTCTATCCCTGGACCAATGGGCTGCAAATAATACTGTGGAGATATTACATCCCCACTCCCTGTTGCAGCTACTCTTTCCTTCTAATTGTTTGTCCCCATATATACGACACTTTTATTCATGCACTTGCCCTTTGGTACTTAAACCAAGCTCATATTATACTGTATACAACAGGTTTGTATGGAACTGCAGATGTAACAAAGAGGTTATCAGTACCAGCCCATCTAGTTGCAGATCACTCAATATATTTCTGAAGACAGGAGGAAAGTCAGACTCCTGTACCTTACTTGTCTGCTGAATGGAGTTATAGTTCTTTTTAGATTTTCTCTTCATCCAGTATTAGCTGGTTCTTAAAACAGCCAATTCCAGCATTTTGGCAGAACAATACAACAGTAACAGACATTGTAGTTCGCCAGATAAATCAATGATCCTGCAAGAAGAATTGTCAGTGAAGGCTAAATGAGTTAGCATGATATCCCAATAGGAGTTATCTTTGCTTTAAAAGGTTTGGCTAGCATGCCAAATTTCTTTGTAGTATAAAAAATATGAACCAGTGTACAAGGAGATTTTTTAACAGTGGTAGTAAATTTACTAATTGATACTTACTGCCCTTATAACCTAATATTAGCAATTTAATTCCTAAAAGAAGTTTCTGAATCAGATTTTGCCATTAAGTGCCTGCCTGTGCCTCTGTTTCCCATTGTAAAATTAAGACAATAATCCCAGTTCTCCACCAGAAAGCATTTTGATACTTGCTGATAAAAAAAATATTAGTTAGTTAAATATTAACAGAGGTATTTTATTATTTATTAGTAACTTTGTATTTATTATGAAGTCTTTTTAAAAAGTAGCCCTTGTTAGGCCCAAATAAATTATAGTCTCCTGTACAATAAAGATTCTGGTGTCTCTTAGATCAAATCTGAAAATGCTGACTTCCAATATCCTAGTCTGTAAAAACACATTAATGCAATGAAAACAACAGGTTTTATTTAATTACTTCATCCCAATAAGAACAAAAAATTGCAAATTTCACTGACTTGAAAAAGAGGCACAGTAAGGTTTCTCTCTGCTAAGAAGCTCTCAGCTTAAGTTTTTAATAGCACATGTCTGTGAGCATAAGTGGTGGGAATGAAAATTCCTTCATCTAGCTAAAATAAAATTTAAATGATCCTTAAAGCAAAGGTGAAGTCATCTGCCAGTGAAGATTGTGTCATGTTGCTAAGGTCTGAGCAAGCAGTCCTGAAATAGAGCCATTCATCGCAAAAACCCAGTGAATTCAAAATGACGTTTGCAAATTGTTTTGGTTTAGCTAAGAACTCAGTTTCTTTCATAACACTAGAGGTAGCATTAACTGATATAGAAATGTCCCCTTGCATTAAAATAGCCTGGAAAGGAAAAATGCACTTATGCTCTTTTAGTTTCTTTATGATGTGTAAAGAAGGCATGAAAGAATTTGGGGCAGGAGGGGGAGGGACCCAAACAACAACCAAGGCTTTCTCCTTGATTTTACATTAGAAATTCAGATCTATCTACCCTGGAAGACTGAAGCAACTGGAGAACTAGTGAAATTATGACATCACAGCTGAGACTGCTAAAAGAGGAAGGGATTTTCATCAGATGGTTTACAACTCTGTTTAATTAAACTCCAATGCCTATTAAACACTTGAGAGAAAGAATGTGTTAGTAAAAATTTTGACACTCCAGTCCCCTTCAGTTAATGTGTTACAGCTGACAATACACATCTGAGAGAACACCAAGGGATCTTTTAGAGAAAATTGGGCAAGATTAGACATGACATACTTGATACATTTAGGTTAAAAAAGAAGCAGAATAAACTCCCACACCTCCTGGTCTCTTCATACCGAACTTCATGATGCCCACTAAAACAAAACTGATCTCATTCACAAAGCAGCCCCTTTATTGCTATGCAACTCAGGTCTTTGCACTTTGAGGGCCTGATCCAATTCTCATTATAGTCAATGGAAATATTGCCTTTGACTCCAGTGGGCAAAGAATGAGACCCTACTCCCATGAAAGTATACAGAAAAATACATTAATTTCATGCCTTGGCTATTGCATCTGTTTTGACATCATTTTACCATGCTAAGTATCATTGTAGCAGCCAATGTGCACACCAGATGGAACTTTCTGCTCTGACTCTACATAATACCTGTCACTAATCCAATAGTTTAAAGGAATTAAATTACTTCATCTGCTCTTCCAGCTTGCAATGTGACTGTGCTTTATACAGTAACTTGGAATTGTATCTTATTTTTTTAATAAATGAATGAAGTTTCTTGATAACTTTAAATCCAAAGATGACTCATAATCTCCGCTGACAAATTTCTGTCAATATTTACTGACATATCTAGAGATCTGCAGTGTTTAAAGTATCTGCTTTTATGGGGAAGCTGCTTTCAGTGAGCATCTGGAAGAGTGTAACACATTTTATCACAGTCTCCAATACATTTCTACACTACCTACATAATGCATACGCGAGCAACACTGGAAAACTAAAACACTAACATCAGAAATTGGAAAATTATGGAGATTGGTCTGGATTTTAGTTCTGCAAAATCTTGTAAATGGATTGTTGACATTTCAGAATAAAAATAGGAGTGGTTCATATGAGGTTCATGGGGGCCCATTTTACCCAAATCCCAAAGTTCTGATGAATACTGCTATGACCCATTTCGATTTCAGATGCAGACAGGGACACCCAGAGGATTCAGGGGGCCTGGGGCAAAGCAATTGCGGGGGCCCCTTCCATAAAAAAAAGTTGCAATACTCTAGAATACAATATTCTCATGGGGGCCCTGCAGGGTCTGGGGCAAATTGCCCCACTTCCCCTCCCCACCCCCGGCAGCCCTGGATGCAGATGAGCTAACATGGGGGTTGTTTTTCTTTTGCAAAAGCTTTTGGGGCAAATTGTAGGAACTGCCTCTATTCATTTTGTGTTTTTCTTGAAGAGCACATAAAAAGGGACATTTTCAATCAAGCCTCCATCAGTTCATCAGCAAAATTGCACATGCAGATAAACTTGCAGTTTGTTAGCAGGTATTTGCATGTGCAAAAAACAATATTACTAATGCCCACATGTGCTCTTTAAATAATCAACCCCTGTGCATGTATTAATGCCCCAAAGTTCTTTGTGGGTGCAAACTCTCTCGCTAACATATGCACAGAGGTTAGATTATTTAAAGTGTGCATGAAGCCACTCTCGTTCAGCCCACACAGAGATGGTTGTATCTCCAAAGTGAAGTGTTAATTATGTGCATCTTTTGGTTTATGAGCTCCTCCAAAAATTAAAACTGATGTGGCCACAAGAACAGTGAGCACTCCCTAGTAACCCTCTGAACAGCATCTTACTGGAAAATTTAGGAATTTACGCATCTACTCATAGTTATTTATTCTTAAAGTAAAATGACTATGTTTAAGGGGCTTGCTTCCCTTTAAGATGAAGGGGAGATTTATCAGTGAAAGCAAAACCAGGCCCAAGTGTAAAGAATCTGGGAGTTGTTTTTTCCAAGATGTTTGCCCTTAATGTAGTTACCTTTTAAAAAGTTACAGAATGACTAAGTGTTTCACATCCAGCATCCCATTTCAGGTTGCTGGCATTAAATGAGGATTGGCTCGTGTAATCCTAGAGAGATGATTTTTTTTATTTTATTTTCTTGTCTAAGTGCTAGTATCTCATTATGTTAAATCAGTGCTTCCATCAATGAAGGGTTTATAAAAAGGGCATTTTCTGAACAGGTGGAAGTCAGTAGCGAAGGAACACAGTTTTTATCTGCCTTATGAGCAGTAGCTATGCAGAATGGCTGTTGCAGGATACAGGGGCGTGCGCAAGGGAGGGACAAGCAGGGCATACACCCCCTCCCCCTCCCAATAATCGTTAGGGGATGCAGAACTCCTCCAGCCCAGGAGCCCCAGCAAGGGGTGCAGAATTCCTCCTGCTCCTTGGCTGTGGTGGGGAGAGCAAACTTCTCCAGCCTCGTGGCTGTGGTGGGAACAACTAACTTCTCCAGCCCTGGCCAGCCACAAGGGAGAGAAGAGCTCTCTCTCTCTCTCGCCACCACAGCCCAGGAGCAGGAGTTCTGAGCCCATCGTTGGGGCCCCAGGGCTGGAGGAGTTTGCACTTCTCCACACAGGAGTTCTGCATCCCCCACTAGTGCCCCTCCCAAAAGTAGTACAATTTAAACCTATACGTTTGCTCCTGAAGGATCAGAAGATAAAAAAAGCTCTCCCCTATGCAAAATGGGAAAGCTGACATTCATACTGACGCAGAGGGATCAGAGTTACAAATTACTCTACATACTGTCAGAACCAAATTTATGGTCCAGAGTCCAGAATAGGATAAAAGAACCTGCCTGTCTTGGAATGCACCAACAACAAAGAGGAGGAGGAATAACTTCTGCAACTCAAAGATTTCCAAGGTGTTACAGATTTGTGGCATAAAAAGACGTCAATTTATCTAATAAACATTCTAATAAGCAGGAAGGAAGCCTGCAGTGAATGTGAAGGACACAAAGGAGAGAAAGGATTAAAAGTGATTCATTTATCTTTGAATCTGGAAATGCACTGGTGGTATTAATTTAGGAGTTGGATTGATATGGGAAAATCATGACCAAAAAAGGGTTACAGCTAAAGTCTGTCAGTTAGCTAAGCACTACTCAGGGCCCACTAAATTTGGGTGCCTCCGTTTCTGGAAATCATTAGAAGTATTTTTTTCATAATATTGTGCTTGAATAAAATCATGGCCTCTTCACACAACACACAGTCAACCTGTGGAACTCTTTGCCAGAGGATGTTGTAAAGGTCAAAACTATAACAGGGTTCAAAAAAGAACTAGATACATTCATAGAGGATAGGTCCATCAATGGCTATTAGCCAGGATGGGTAAGGATAATGTCCCTAGCCTCTATTTGCCAGAAGCTGGGAATGGGCGACAGGTGATGGATCACCTGATAATTACCTGTTCTGTTCATTCCCTCAGAAGCACCTGGCATTGATCACTGTTGGAAGACAGGATACTGGGCTAGATGGACCTTTGGTCTGACCCAGTATGAGTGTTCTTATTTTCTCCACATTGTTATAAGAATGAAGTTGGGAGTGACAGGTGCAGGTTGGTGGGGTTGGAAGCATTGTGTTGTCAAAAGAAGCAGCCTCTCTTAAACTAGAAATTCTAACATAAAAAACCTTTTGACTCAGACTTGCAGAAAAGGCTTCCATTTTGCACCCACACGTAATTACAGAGCAAATATTAGTCCTAGACAGCCATCTTTCTGTCTGTGCTCACAAATCAGACAACTGAACATCTAGGCCTAGGTCTTCAGCCATAAAACAGTGTGTTTAAGTTGCTCCAGATCAGACAACTGGGAATTTCCCCAGTCTAGGAAAATCTTCAGGTGGCCAGAAAGCTAGGGTAGTTGTGCCTAACTACTCCAGGCAGCTCCAAGGACTGGAAGAGTGTAAAGGTAGCATATACTCACCTTCCACACCCAGCCAGGCCTTTTACCAATTGCAGCTCAGCCAGACGTGAAGATCAGGGCCCTGATTATTAATATTTGTACCAGTAATTGGTTGTGGGCCTAGAAAAATAGGTGCAGTTATTTATGAATGTAAAAAAGTAGCAGACAGATTTGGACCTAGTTTTAGAATCAAGTCCTTTATATGTCACACAGTCATAATCCCAGATCTGTTTAGCACTGAAAAGATAAGATTTTTATTTTATGGATATCCTTAAATGCCTGGGTTTTCTCAGATTCATTTCCATCAACTACGTTAACATTTAACATACATTAATCAAACAGGTTTTAAATTAAAGCAACATTTCTTAATGCATTATTTATAATGCATCAATTATTAATAAAAATAGCTTTTCCCCTAATAAATTATTATAAATTGTGGTGTAATATGCTCTAGCAACATGTACAATATAAATAATATTATGCATTTCAGTTTACAAGGGCTTTGAAACAGCTTACTAAAACATTGTCCATTAGGTATTTAAAAGTATTATATCCACTTCAGCATGGGCTGTCAAATCACCGTTATAGGTATTTATTTGGGAAGGGAAAGATATTTCTATTAACGATTTAATAACTGTTAATTAATGCTATTTTGGTATGAATGTAATTTAAATTACTTCTGCATTGCTGAGAAGAGGAAATTTGCTCTAAAACCGCATAAAAAATTGTGCTCTTAGTTAGTGTTCTAATTTATACAGAGATAAGAAATATTAAATCTATCTTTGGGTTTTATAATGCCTCCAATCACCATAGTATGTGTCTGTAAAGTCTATTGCACTAGTGGATTTTATGGAGTCTCTGGTGCTTCTCCCTTTTGGGTAAAAAATATGCCTGAGGGTGTGGGTAATAGAATTTGTTTTTGGGGGTGGGTAATATAATTTATTTTCTTTATTTTTTTTTAAAAAGCACAACTATTTATTTAGCTGATTTTAACCATTATAAACAATAGGCCAGATTTTTCTTTCATTTAACTGATGCACCCATGTGATAGTTCATCATGTTCAAGTATCCTGTGTGGAGATGCAGAGCTATTCTGCTCATTTACCCTGGTGTGTGGTGTTAGGAGGACCCTGCATAAGGATATATAACTATTCTGGTGACTCAAGCTGGTAGCCAGTAGTTTCAACTCAGGTGTACAGAAGGTTGAAAGTCTCCCTGAGGCAGGAATAGCAGGCTCTTAAAGGGAGAAATCTGAAGATGAAGCAGATCAAGAGGAAGCTCTGGCTGAGGTTTATTTGTTCTCATATGAAGTAACTATGAAGGAGAGGGGATACATTGGACAATACCCAATGTGTGTGTACTGTGTTAGGAGCACTATGAGAATACCAGTTACTATACACTCCTGGCAATGCAGATAACAAGGACCTGATCTGGCTGTGACTGAAATCAATAGCAAAACACCTAGGGGGAAGATTGGACTCCAGGATAGACATACCGATATTAGTCAATGCACACTGTAAAGATTGTGACCTAAATGCACAAATAAAACAGTAGATTAGGTTGGCAAGGTTCACAAAATCATTGTACCTCTCCTCACCCTGTAATTACTACATTTAATTAAAATTCTGTTGAATGAAAAGAAAGGTAGGTCTACTAGGAAAGGAAAATCTATGTATAAGAGAACTATCCCAAGTCTCTGTGAATAAGCAAAGATACTCCTTTTTAGATGTGCTTCCACTTCAGATGTAGAGAATGTAATTGGTTTATTTTTATCAAGTGTACATTTCTGTAATTACTTAAATCGCTCTCCACTTGCCTCTTCTGCAGATTTAACCCTTCATATAACACACGAACCAGGGGGTCACCCAATTAAATTAATAGGCAGCAGATTTAAAACAAACAAAAGGAAGTACTTCTTCACACAACACATAGTTAACCTGTGGAACTTGTTGCCGGGGATGTTGTGGAGACCAAAAGTATAATTCGGTTCAAAATAGAATTAGATATGTTAATGGAGGATAGGTCCATCAATGTCTATTAGCCAAGATAGTCAGGGATGCAACCCCATGCTCTGGGTGTCCCTAAACCTTCGACTGCTAGAAGCTAGGACTGAACGATGGGATAGATCCCGAGGTAAATTGCCTGTTCTGTTCACTGCCTCTGAAGCATCTGTCTCTGGCCACTTTCAGAAGACAAGGTACTGGACTAGAGGGACCATTGGTCTGACCAAGTATGACTATTCTAAGGTTATGTTCAAACTGAATGTTCATCTCCAGCCTTTCAGCAATCTCTGCTCTTTAGCTCTACCCACTTCCAAGAACCCAGTATGCACCTATCTCTCTCAATCAACGTTGGCATATTAATCCTACAGAAGAGGCCACTGATACAGAAAATGTATGGTTTTGATCTTTATGTCTGTGAGTCCACCACAAAAGTCTTCACTTCCTGCTGGTTGGTAGAGATAGATAAATTACACTCCCTCTTTACCAGCATGGCCCCAAGGGGATTCACCACATGGGAGAAAATACTGCTGCCACTGCACACTCTCAAGTTATATGCTTGCTGGGGAGAGGCCAGCATTATTAATTTATAGATGATTCTCTGTAGGAGCCCATTCACAAGACTTCTGAGGTGATGGATGAAACTCTTTTTCTGGATGTCCAGGTCAACCTTCTTTCCTCTTCAGTGCATCCCAGTTTTTTAGGCTAAGCTGTCTTCCTCCAGTCACATCTGCCAGAAGAAAGATGACACCCCATTTCTGTCACCTCAACCTCCTCTTCTTCTGTGGACTGTCCGTCTGTCTCAGGGATCCTATACGTGGGAAGCCAGAATATTTATCTGAACTGAATTAAGCCCACTTTCTCCCTGTCTGAGTAAGATTTCAGTCCAATAAGCCACTATCATAAGGTTTAGATTATTGCAGTCAGTCTCTAGCTAATATTAGCAACTATCTCAGTATTCCATTAAAATTTCCTTTTTTTTCTGTGATTTGAGGATTCATGTCAAACAGAATCATTGATTTGCTGTCAAGAAATCCCAGCGGATCATATTAACGGCACTCACACAACCCCCCTCTCCAGTCATTTTCTTATACACCTCCCAGCCAAGGCATAGGGGCTCTCAAGCCTGTTTCAGAGGGCAGAGCTCTGCAGGCTGCCAGGTAAATGTGAGAGCCCCATTTTGTCTTTTTTCTTTCTCTGTAGATTCCTGCTGAAGACTGAGCTTTCTCTCAAGGGTCAGTAGCTCAATTATTGCTCCTCTGTTCGTGGTACAGCTGTGTCTGCTGAACTTGATGATCCTCTTTGCAGCTGAATGATAGTTTTTCAACATGGGTGTAATTACCATTCCCATTGTGCTCTCTCCTTTGCAGCTCTTGCCATCTGGAATAGCGTCTTTGTAACTATCTGCCTCACCATCTCCTTTTGTCCCTTGCTTATGCCTTTTAATTTCTTTCTTCCTCTGTTATTAGCCTACTGACTTAATGCTTTAATTTATTCACCATACAATGAGCCAGCTCCCGGCCTAAGGCATGTGAGCGTGTGTGTGTGTCTGTGTATAGTAGAGATGGGTCCTACTTGTGACAATCAATCAGAAATACTCCAGATTTGAAGCTGCCATTCAGTCCATTGTCGAGATGGGCCCAAGTTGTGATGTTGGGATACAAATTTAGATACAGAATTCCACAAAGGTCTTAACAGTTCAGATCCAGGGTTATGATTCACAACCATCTCAACTGCGATGATTGGGAGCAGCATTTAGCCCAATGTGTTTGTTAACATATGTTATAGAAAACAATGGTGAAATCTCACCTGTTCTACATTGTTTGAGTACATAAAGAATCTTGGGGTGTGGTTTGCATGACAGATGACTGACACATATTGTACTTGTTTTGTGTTCTCCTTCTATGCTGCTTTGCCAGCAGACATTGAACAACATCTTTTTTTCCTTGTTTTGCTTGGGACTGTAAAACTATTATTTCTTGCAAAATCTGGCACTTAGGGGCCAATATTTAGACACTTTAGAGACCCAGGGCCTGATTTTCAGTGGTGGGAGTCTAAAATCTGGCACCTAAAATGGAGGGAACCAAAATTAGAGTTGTATTTTAAAATTTTGTTCTTAAATTCTCTGTGCCTCAGTTTTTCCACCACAAGGTGAGGATAATTACCTACTTAACGGGGCTTATAGATTATTCATAGATTCATAGACTCTAGACTGGAAGGGACCTCGAGAGGTCATCGAGTCGGTCCCCCCTCTCATGGCAGGACCAAATACTGTCTAGACCACCCTGATAAGACATTTATCTAACTTACTCTTAAATATCTCCAGAGATGGAGATTCTACAACCTCCCTAGCAATTTATTCAGTGTTTAACTACCCTGACAGTTAGGAACTTTTTCCTAATGTCCAACCTACATCTCCTTGCTTGCAGGTTTAAGCCCATTGTTTTGTTCTTTTAGAGCTGAGGTGAACAAGTTTTTCTCCTCTCCTGATGAACCCTTTTAGATACCTGAAAACTGCTATCATGTCCCCTCTCAGTCTTCTCTTTTCCAAACTAAATAAACCCAATTCTTTCAGCCTTCCTTCATAGGTCATGTTCTCAAGACCTTTAATCATTGTTGTTGCTCTTCTCTGGATTTCCCTATCCAATTTCTCCACATCTTTCTCGAAATGCGGTGCCCAGAACTAGACACAATACTCCAGTTGAGGCCTAACCAGCGCAGAGTAGAGTAGAAGAATGACTTCTCGTGTCTTGTTTACAACACACCTGTTAAAGTGAAGTTGTAAAGTGCTTTAATATACCTGGATTGAAAGGAACGAAGTGGTTTAGGTCACGACAACCAAAATTGATCCCAAAATATTAATGGTTTATTATGCTGACTAGTGTCTGCTGCATTCACAATTAGAGCAAAATTCTGCACATGACCCTCTGAGCCACATATGGGGTAGAGGAGCAACAATGCAGCAACCAAGTGCAAGATTCTAGAGCCATTCTGCCAGTTCTCAGGAGTGCATGAGTGCAGCACACTCAGCAGGCATTGGGGATTTGGCCAGGCACAAAAGTTGACAGACACCCTGCACTCTCAGCATTAAATGCTGTTGGGCTATTAACCATTCCAGCACTCAAGTGCTCCACAATGCACTAGGGCCATATCCTTTCCTGTTCCTGTTGTCTCAGTGCATGCGCAATGTGCCTCAGATACATCATTATCAGTGTAGTCTGATGATTGGATCATCAGCTTCCCTGGCTTGGGCCGGGTACTGACGGGGAGAGTGATGTGACCGCTGATCCATGCCCCAATCCTGTTCCTTTGTAGAGGCACTAATAGAAAGAGTTTCCTGTACTCTTTTTCCTCCACCTATCCCCTCATACACATACGTAGAGTTCACTAATGCAATACAAGACAGAATTTGCCCTGAGGGCCCAATCCTACAAGGTGTTGACCCATGCCAAGAACTGCTGCGCGTCAATAGGAAATAAGGTGCTCAGGACCTCTCGGAAGTATTTGACACCTCACAGTATCAGGCCTGTAGACTATGTAGCATCTTTGCAAAATAGTTCTATGGACGAGCATGCTCATAATACCCTTCAGTCACACATGAACATTTAGTACTTAGAAATTCAATGCCAAGTATTATTTGACCCTCAGTGAGGCTATAAAGTATGCATCGGTGACATTGTCCAGAATGTGAACTTGCCAGCCACTAAAAGCATTCTAAGAGAATGAAATGAAATATCACTGGTTAACAAGTCACAATAGTACTTCTAAGTAATGATTAGGCACTGTACAAAGATTAAATACATATTAATGGCAATTATTTACATAGAAAAGCTAGTTTTAGGCTGACCTACCTGGGTGCTAAATACAAAGCTACAGTGAAGGCAAAAACACTTTGCAAAAGTGACATTTGCTGCTATTCATCATCACATTTTCTATTTTCTGTATGATCCCATCTTGGGTTGGCTGTGACACTTACCTTTGCAAACATTGTAAATGACACAAATGTAAACTAAGGGCCAGGTCCTCAGCTGGTGTCCATCAACAGAACTACAGTGAAGCTAATTTACACAAGCTGAGGATCTAGCCCTAAGGCTTAGAAATCCAAAATGTTTAGCTGTCATTGTAATCTAAATTCATTTTGTATCATAATAATAATAAAAGCACATTTTGAGTGATAATCTGCTTCGTATTAATGTGACTTCCCTTGTTTTTGAGTTATTTTTGTTTGTAATAATGCCATCTGTAGCTGAAATTGCAAGTGACTTTACAGCTTTCAAATGTTTTCTCAAATGAACTCAAGCAAATCTGTGTAATGTTCCTAGCACAATATACATTATATGCTTCTTTGGAGAACTGTAATTACAGAGTCTCTATGACAACACTGCACAAACCTGCAATTGTATAACATTATATTGCTGCCATGCACAATGAAGCCTGCACATCAGGTCACATAGATCATAAGCCTTTGCAATGGGAAGATGCTGATTTTGAGATTAGTTGACGGAAATATTCTGAGATCTATTATTTTCACAAATATAACAGAATTTGGAGAAAACCTTCATCTTTTATTAGTAATAAGAATTCCATCTCTACTGCAGGTTTGGAAATAAGTTGACTGTTGAAAATCATTTACAGTTGGCATTGTCTGCACTGCTGAAAGCTAACTCTGAAGTTGTTCTACTGAAAAACTGTATGAACTGAAAAACCCATCTATTGGTTGTTATTACACAGGCTGTACATTACATACTGAATACGTTTGGAGGGACATATTTCAAAGCTATGTTTTACTTGATGAGCTATTTGAATTACATTTTCTCCTAAAGAACTGCCAGCAGTGAATGTCTCCCACTACATCTGCTTTCCAAGGAAACCATACCAAAATCAAATATTAAACTTAGACAAAGAAACCAAACCAAATTCAATAAAATAAATGGCTTTGAAAATCAGTGGTCAAAATAGTTGTTCCCAAGCAGTAGTGGAAATGATATCTGCTATCTGCCCAGTAAGCCATGGAAACATGGAACCATTTGAGATGGCTATGACTTCTTGTGGTCATTAACTGTCTCATTGAATTGTAATAGGGCTGCTTCACCCTGATAGAGGTATGTCAAATCTAGTTTTGCACCTAGATTTCATCTTTGCTTGACTCCCTGCCTAATACCAAACTATTATTTTACCCTTTCCTGTATTTCTTGCTCTTTCTCACTACCTAATAAGGACAATTTGTCCTTGTCCTCATTATATCATCCATTTTACCTATTTCTATCAGAGAGGGATTTGAATTCCAAAATTTGGATATATATCTGAATAAGGATTTGAGGTGAAATCCTAGTCCCACTGAAGTCAATAAAAGCTTTGTTTTCAGTAGGGCTTGGATTTTATCCTGGAATTCTTCCTAAGGTCAAGGACGTTTGGATGCAGGATTTTGGTTTGGCTCATTATAAAAACAGGGATCAGCAACGACGTTTGGATCTGGATCAGAAGCTTACCAAAGTTTGGGAGTGTTCAGATCCAGTGTTTCAATTCAGGCCCAGAAATAATTTGTGACAATAGTAATATCTCTTTTCAGCCTTATTTTCAGCAGACTGAACATCCCCAGTTCTCTAAACCTTTCCTCACATGGCTTATCTCCCAAGCTTCTTATCATACCTTATACGCTCTTCTAAACTCTGATATTTTTCTAACTCTTCCATAAATTATAGTTTAAAGAACTGAAAGCATTACTTCAAGTGAGGCCTAACCATTACTGAGAAGAGTAGAATAATGAGCTTATTTGTTTTACAAGTTTGCTTGTATGAGCACAAGACAATATAGTACCTGTCGGTTTTACAATGCCACACTAACTTCTATTTAATTTATCACCCTCTCAAACTCAAATCCTTCTGTGCAGCCACTATTACCCTGATCTCTACCTGTGCACTTGATTATTCCTTCTTTTGTACATTTTGCCTTGACTTTACATTTGTCTTTAATGTTACTACTTACCAACACACTGTACTTTTTTTTAGTACAATAATTTGTGTGCTTTTACCAAGTTTCGTAGGCAAATTTCAAAACTGGTTGATTTGTCCTTATCTTTCAGCAGTTAGAACAGTGGTCCCCAAACTGTGGGGCACACCCCCTAGGGGCATGCAGAGAAACAGGGGGGCATAGGAGGACCCAGGCCAGCCCCCACAGGGGGCAGGGAGGGTGCACCACCCAGCCCCATCCTGCCCCCAGCTCCACTCTGGTCCCATCCCCAGCTGCAGCTCTGGCCCCGACTGCAACTCCCAGCTCCAGCCCCGACTCTGCTCCCGGTCACAGTCCCAGCTGCAGTTCCAACTCTGCAGCCCAGCCCCTGGCTCCACTCTCAGCCCCAGCCCTGGTGCCCAGCTGCAGCTCTGGCCCCAACTCTGGCCCTGGCTTCCAACTGCAGCTCCCAAGTAGGGGGAGAACAGACAGATTCCATTATGGTAAGGGGAGGGCATGACATAAAAAAGAAGGTTACTAGTAAAGAAGGTTACTAGTGGGCCCTAGTTTCTGAGTCATAAAATGTCTGCTTGGTTCATTGCACTTTCCTTCAATAGAACTTGGCAATTTGTAATCATTTGTGAATCGGGTGTCTTGCAGATGTCACTCATGAGATCTGTTAAAAAGGATCTTTGCCCATGACAGCCTTTGAATCATCTGCAAAATGTTAAAGCTGTCCAGTATAAACACATACAAACTATGTTTCTTCACAGGTCACACAACAGCCACAGAGACTGACTTTCAGTCATTTCTACATAAGAACATAAGAATGGCCATACTGGGTCAGACCAAAGGTCCATCTAGCCTAGTATCCAAGAGTGGCCAATGCCAGGTGCCCCAGAGGGAATGAACAGAACAGGTAATCATCAATTGATCCATCCCCTGTTGCCCATTCACAGCTTCTGGCAAACAGAGGCTAGGGGCACCATCGTTGCCCATCCTGGTTAATAGCCATTGATGTATCTAGCCTCCATGAATTTATCTAGTTCTTTTTTGAACCCTGTTATAGTCTTGGCCTTCATAACATCCTCTGGCAAGGAGTTCCATAGGTTAACTGTGCATCTGTGGAAAAAATACTTCCTTTTGTTTGTTTTAAACCTGCTGCCTGTTAATTTCATTTGGTGATCCCTAGTTCTTGTGTTATGAGAAGGAGTAATAGACACTTTCCTTATTTACTTTCTCCACATCAGTCATGATTTTATAGACCTTCTCATATATCCCCCTTATCTGTCTCTTTTCCAAGCTGAAAAGTCCCAGCCTTATAATCTCCCTCATACGGCAGCCATTTCACACCCTAATCATTTTAGTTGCCCTTTTCTGAACTTTTCCAAGTCCAATATATACTTTTTTTGAGATGAGGCGATCACATCTGCACGCAGTATTCAAGATGTGGGCCTACTATGGATTTAATATAGAGTAATATTGATATTTTCTGTCTTATTATCTATCCCTCTTAATGATTCCGAACATTCTTTCATTTTTTGACTTCCGCTGTACATTGAGTGGATGTTTTCAGAGAACTATCCACAATGACTCCAAGATCTCTTTCTTGAGTGGTAACAGCTAATTTAGACCACATCATTTTACATGTTAGTTGGAATTATGTTTTCCAGTGTGCATTACTTTGCATTTATCAATTGAATTTCATCTGCCATTTTGTTGCCCAGATCCCAGTTTTGAGAGATTCTTTTTGTAGCTCTTTGCAGTCTGCCCGCCTATCCTGAGCAGTTTTGTATCATCTGCAACTTTTCCACCTCACTTTTTACCCCTTTTTCCAGATCACTTATGAATATGTTAAATAGGACTAAGCCCAGTACAGCTTCTGGGGGACACCACCATTTACCTCTCTCCATTCTGAAAACTGGCCATTTATTCCTACACTTTGTTTCCTATCTTTTAACCAGTTACTGACCAGGAAAGGACTTCCTCTCGCATCGCATGATTGCTTACTTTGCTTAAGAGCCTTTGGTGAGGGACCTTGTCAAGACTTTCTGAAAATCTAAATACACTATATCCTCTGGATCGCCCTTGTCCACATGCTTGTTGACCCTCAAGAATTCTAGTAGATTGGTGAGCATGATAACCCTTTACAAAAACCATGTTGATTATTCCCCAGCAAATATAGTTACCTATATGTCTGACAATTTTGTAGTTTCAACCAGCTTGCCCTGTACTGAAATCAGGCTTACCAGCCTGTAATTTCTGGGGTTCCTCTGGAGCCCTTTTTAAAATTAGCATGACGCTAGCTATCCTCCAATCATTTTGTACAGAGCTGATTTAAATGATAGGTTACAGACTACAGTTAGTAGTGGCTGCAATTTCACATTTGAGTTCCTTCAGAACTCTTGGGTGAATACCATCTGGGCTGGTGACTATTACTGTTTAGTTTATGTTTGTTCCAAACCTCCTCTATGACACCTCAACCTGGGACAGTTCCTCAGATTTGTCACCTAAAAAGATGGCTCAGGTTTGGGAATCTCCTCAGATCCTCAACCGTGAAGACCAAGGCAAAGAATTCATTTCGTTTCTCCACAATGGCTTATCGTTCGTTGAGTGCTCCTTTTCATCTCAGTCGTCCAACGGCCCTACTGGTTGTTTAGCAGCTTCTGCTTCCGATGTACTTAAATTTTTTTGCCATAACAAAAGTTGCCAGGATGACCACACAAAAAAGTCTTGCAGCAAGAAAATTTCTATTTTATTATATCCAGCGAGATTGCTCTGAATTACGTTGTCTATAATTCATCTTAGTCTTAGTAAACTTCAAATCATGGCAAACTGTTTCAGCTCTTTAACCCTCTATACAAGAATAAATAGAAGAGGACTGGGGTTTGGTTTGATTTTTTAATTTGACTGAATGTTCTTTTTTATTTCTGGCTAAAATTATGTCACGGAGGTCATGGAATCCATAACTTGCAGTGACCTCCATGACACTGGGGGCCCTGCAGCAGCCCAGCCACCGCGGGCAGCAGAGGACTGTCCTGCAGCTGAGGGTGGCAGGACGCCCCGCAACTGACCAGCTGCCACCACCAGCGGCAACCCTGAGCTGCCAAGCCACTGCTGCTAGCAGGCGTCCCCCCTGCAGCTGCTCAGCCACCGCAATCAGTCAGGGCCCCACTGCAGCTCCCAGATGCTGGAGCTGTTCATCAGCTGGGGTGGGGGCTCCTGCAGTTCTCCAGACACCATGGGCAGCAGAGGACACACACAACCCACAGCTCTCAGCCCTGCAGGGCAGTTAGGGAACCCCCCAGCTCCAGTCCCACAGGGTGACAGGGGGACCACTCCCAGCCACTGGGCAATGGGGTCCCTGCAGCTCCCAGCCAATGGGGAGGGGCCGAATGCTGAATCCGCCTCTCTCTCCATTTTGTCAGGAATGTTTTCAGTAAAAGACAGGAAGAGTTCATGGCTTCATTGATTTTTTTTTTTTTTTTTTTGCCCATGACCGGTCCATGACTTTTACTAAAAATATCCATGACAAAATCGTAGCCTTACCTATGGGGCCTTTTCAGTTCTTGCAAAAATCAACTGATTTTACTTGAAATTATCATTTTGAACCAAGTCACTTCTGATGCTGACCACCAGAAAATGTGTGAGCTAGTATGCATAGATGTCAGCAATTTTTGTTTTCCAACCTACAGAGGTAATAACATTTGTCTCAAAACAATGATGCAGCCTTCAGTCACTTATCTTTTACCTATTCAGTATTTTTGGAGCATATGCACATACCTAGGGCACCATCTTCCTGTACATTCTTCCAATTCTTCTGCTATGTGTGACCTTGAAGCACAGTATGCAGTGTGAATTGCTGAACACAGCATGAATATGAGGTCAGTGACAATTAGAAATCCTGTTCAAGGTACTTATATAAATTCAAAGACGAGCAGGCAGAAGAGCATAAACAGTATGACTGCATGTTACTCAATTTACCTATAAATCAAAATCCATGTGAGGGGAGAAGGGATTTGTGAATAAATATTTTTTAAATAGTCATTGGAGCAGGGGGACTGGGTCCTGGGCGAGTACTCCAAACTCTCTATAGAGGCATTCTCTCTCGCTTGCTCTCAAAGTGTCATTTGGTCCAGAAAGAGAGAGCACAAGCATGCGAATGACACTGTAGCTGCTGATTAAGGTACTTACCTTAAGAGACCCAGGATTCAGTCCCTCTGCTCCAATGACTCCAATTATTTACCCAGGGAAACAGCTTCAATAGGAGAGACTGGGGGAGCCCGACATCAGACTATCCCATAGCTCAGTGATGAGAACATTCACATGTGCATCCTAGTCTCTGTTCCTCAGTCTCCACATCTGTAGAATTGTGACAGTGATGCTGATCTCTTTTCTAAAAACCCATTGAGATCTATGGATAAAAAGCACCATATAAGATCTGGATACTATTATTATTAAATTATATTGCAGAGACTTCGGTAGACTGGCAGTTATGTGTGACTGATATGGCATTGGCATATAATTCAGTACAGTACAGTCTGTACAGTATTCCTTATGAGCTGTATTGATTTCTAAGTTAAATTAAATATATTGTACACTGCCTATAAATTTCAGTTTGCCATCAGTTTTTATATTGAAATTAGGGGGAAGCTGTAAGTTTTAGAGCTGGAAGGAGGACAACTATATCTTTTGGCGCCCAGTGTGATCTAGGAAGAAGTTTGCATTTTGGTACCCAATCAGCAGTGAAGGCTTTTGGATTGGAGAAGGGGTGGATTCATGTCAATAATCTGCGGAACTTGAGGTCCCAGTGTAATGCTGTGGCCAAAAGAGCTAATGCAATCCTTGGATGTGTAAACAGGGGAATATCAAGTAGGAGCAGAGAAGCTGCATCACCTCTGTATACTGGAATACTATGTCCAGATCCGGGGCCCACAGTTCAAGAAGAATGTTGATAAATTGGAGAGGGTTCAGGGAAGAACCACAGCAATGATTAAAGGATTTTGAAAACTACAGATCAGTCTGTTTATCT
The DNA here is from genome assembly GCF_003597395.2 of Chelonoidis abingdonii. NCBI lineage: Eukaryota > Metazoa > Chordata > Testudines > Testudinidae > Chelonoidis > Chelonoidis abingdonii. Next base: position 53,327,179 of record NC_133778.1, on the reverse strand, counting down.
TAACAAAGAGAAGGTTAAGGGGTGATTTGATCACAGTCTATACATACTTACATGGTACCAGATGTTTGATAACAGAGGGCACTTCAGTCTAGCAAACAAAGCTATAACAAGATCCCTGGCTGGAAGCTGAAGCTAGATAAATTCAGACTAGAAATAAGATGCCCTCTGATGGGGTCTATAAACTAGGACAGAAGAGGTTAAGGACCTGTACTGGGCCCAGCTGCCTCCACCCTGTCACACCTGCAGATCCTGCTCCAGCTGGAGAAGGAGCTTAAAAAGAGAAGCAGACACAGACAGCTCAGTAGGGGACAGACAGGAGAGACCTATTTTGGGAGCACCTGAGTATGGATATAGTAGTAGTCCAGGCTGCAGGGCAGAGGTCTGCAAGTGGCAGCTAATCCAGGTCCTAGAGAAGGGATTAGCCTTTAGGTGGAACATTTGTGAGGCTTTTGACCATGCTTTGGACTGGGGAAATAAGTGGTAGAAAGTGGCCCAGGGAGGCAGCCCTGAAGCACTCTGGGGTGTTTGTTAGCATGACCTCTTGTAGGGCCCTGGGTTGGTATAGGAATGACCCCGGGCCCACAGGCCTGGATACCTTATTATTGAGGCATTTTGTTCTTGTCTGCAAACTGGGCACACCCGGTTTCTTATCTCAGGAACTTGGCCTTCCTCCATCCTCCCCTGTACTTTCACACGGACGGCCCCGTAATTTGCTGAGTGAGGGCGGAAATTAAATTTGTTTAGCCAACCTTAGCAGTGATGACAAAAGGCTGACTTATCATAGGATTCAGAAAAGGAATGCATACGTAGTGTTTAAGTGCTGAATCAGGCATAGGCATTGCCTGGGGGACGCATGGTTGCAGAGCGTGTGGCTTCTGACTGGACAGACAAACACCAAATGATGTCGTCGGATAATATATTGCAAGGTAAGACAGAGACACAATCAGCATCCCAAGTGAGGGTGTAATAAGGATGTGGAGGTGATCCAGCACACTGATAAACCTAAACAGTATCCACTACCAATTAAATGGGTGGATCACAAAAGCCGAAAAGCCAAAATAACTGCTGCAATCTCTGTTCGGTTGGGCTGCTTTTTGGGCGGGTAAAGCCAGTCTGCATGCATTAGTATCAGGGTTGCTGGTCAGGCTACAACCCAAGAGTGGGGGGAACCATCAGTAAACTACTGTAAATGGCTTGTAATGGGACAGGGAAAGCTTGCGATTTGATTGTAAGTGGAACCTTGTTGTAAATTAACTAAACGAGGGATCCTTAGGGGAATTATATGCAATTCTGTCCTACTAGGATCACAAAGCCATTTGCCAACAGGAATTTCTGTAAATCGGGTGAATTCGTCCCGGGGATTGAAGACAGAACCTTAAAAAAGATCAAACCCAGACACTGCCAAAGCTCGATTGCGAGCTTTACGAAAGAAATCGGCAAGCGTCCAATATATGGGCTATATGACTCAGTGGGGGAGTTTGAAGACCATACTCCATTCCAATAATATACACAGACACATTTCTCCTCCTGCCCTTACTCAAATATGAACCAACGCCCTGAGGGGTCCGATGGGCGAAGTGCTGTAAGCAGAGCTAAATTTAAAGGGCCAGAAGCTGGAGGCCGATCAACAAATACACTCCTAAACGCCCAACACGTCACAACTTTCAAACCACACGCTGGTCGAGTGACAAGTTATCGAATCTTGAATACCATTCGGTTGGATGTTTGGATCCTTTCAAGTACGCTGTAACAGGGTTGTTAACATTCTGTGGGCAGTTAAAAAAAGCCTAATCCAAAGTTTAGGTGCCCTTAATCTACGTTGAACCCCACCAGTGTCTATGGGTGTGGAATTACCACTTCAGGGTTGCCGGAGAGGATAAGTGGATAGCATTTTTATGCGCCACGCTAGATATAAAAACGGTTGCTTCCTTTGAACCTTCTCTGGGGCACTGCAAGGCCAAACATAACGCAAGTGTTGTTTAAATGCCTGTAAACAAGGTCGTCAAACAACAACTCCAGCCAGCAAATGTAATCAATATAATTGATACAAGCTCTACACTCCGGGTGTTGTTACCGACGAAAATCGCCGCAAACCATCTAACAAAAATGTGGACATCAGCGTTGGTGAATTTAGCATACCCCTGGGGCAAACCCTTCCATTGTACCTGTGTCGGTTTGGCACTGGTTATAAGACCGCACGTAAATGCAGAAGTTTTTCCCTGTCTGCTTTAGCAAGGGGCAATTGGACAAAAAATCCCTTCAAGACTCAATATAAACACATTTGATAATGATCGATTAGAATCCAGAAATTAAGGATTCTGGTGAGACACAAACTGAGAGGCCCATGGGCTGAAATTATTAAATTTCCCTTAAATCCTCAATAATCTCCCCCCTCCTGACTTTTTCTGTATTACCAAAAAACGGTGTATTCAGGGCTAGTGGGAATACTCTATACGCCCCTGCTGCAAAGCTGCTCTGCACTAAAGGCATGGCAAATGTCCCCAATTTCTCCTCTAAGGTAAGCCCCCGGCACTGCTCACCCCATACCCAGGAAATTTGTTGACTAACCAACCGTAGAAAAGCACCACGGTTCCGAACTACGATTTAATTTAACTTTGTCGCTCAAGCTCTCTCACACATCATAAATGATTCCGCTCGCCATTAAATTAATTGGTAGGTGTTTAATGAATAGATTTCTTGCTAGCCTAAAGTAGAGACCGGGATTCTTTCTATCTCTTCTTTTGGTGAGAACTAACAACAGAAGAACCCGAGTGAGAGATTCCCGCATTGGCACTGCGTGAAATCCCCTCCATAATACCGCGCTCGCTCACCTACTACTCTCTTAGTGGGGCGCAGAGGGTAGGAGTGGAAGATGGCCTCCTGCCCTAGGCGAGATGTACAGTAGCTCCGAGCTACCCTCCACGCTTCTACTAGTACGTACTACACGGACATTACACGGGGCGCGTGACCTCACTCTCTGCTCGTTTGTTTGGGCACGATGGATGGTCCCGAGCATGGATATGCGCACCCAAGTAGACCGCCCGCGTGTGAGTCAGTATGATGAGGGTGCAGCTTATGAACCCGCAATAAACGCCTGGTCATCCCATCTCTTTCCCTGCTGCTGAGCTGGGCGGGTCACGCCGGGAACGTTAACTATAGCACTCAAGAATGAGTTGTCAAACGCATCAGAGCATTAGCGTCCCTCTCGCAGAGTGCTGAGGCTGGGAGGATTTCTGCCAGAAGTTCGCACTGGTTAGTGATAATTCCTGATGTGTCATTCTGTCCCAATTACCCTGGGATTACCAAAAAAATCCTTCGAACCCCGCATAGGTGGTCTCCGCTACGCGGAGCGGTGCAGAACGACTCACAGTTCCGCTTGCCGGGGAAGAGTCTTCTCAGGCGTGTGTGTGTGCATCAGTACATGTCACGTCCACAAGGGGAGTGAGATGCTACGACAATTCTAACGTGATCTCTCCTGCGGCTGGCGATAGAAGTATCCAATGGACGGGCCGCCGGCTTGCCTGTGTGCTCAGCACACGTCAGGCTAGATCCCGCCTGGTTGGGTGCGCCTCTAGGAATCACTCTCGATTGCCGGAGGCGCACGACGCGAACTCATTTGTTACCTCGCGCGTCTGGGACCTGAATCTGCCCGTGCGCCGTTGTCCTGAGGCTCTCTCAGATAATCCCTGAAGCTGCCACCGGACTGATTTGCAGTGAGTAGTCCTAGTATGGCCAGCTATCCCAGCACCCACCGGTATATATTGGGTGGTTCTTGTTGTGGTCTCGTTAATAGCCCAGTACCCCGACCACCTTCCCGGCCTGGCACAATGGTCCTGGCTCGCCTCTCTCTTTTTCTGTCAGGTCTCGCCGTCGGCGTTACAGCCCCACCTGCACAAGGCGCGGGGACCCTTACATGCGCTCCTCCGCCTCCGACTTGGGCAGACCGACCGCCATGTCCTTGCGAGGTGACAAAGGTGTGTGTGCTACCCAGGGAAGCTGCCGTGGTAATGCATTTGGCTCGCCCGAACTCCCTCCCATTCGCCTAGCCTCTATGCCAGCCTCTCTGCCGAACCGAAGTCTCCTGCGCGAAGCATCTGGGTTGTGCAGACCGTACGAATTTATGAGCTTCCCTGCGGAGGCCCCGATGCTAAGGCAATCTCAAACCGATCCTGGTAGGCCCCTACCCCGGAATGGTCGCCGAGAGACTACTTTAGTTGCCCTGTTCCGGTGTCCCGTAGAGGAAACTTTTAAACAGGCCATGGCCTGCGCGACCGCCCATGTCCATGAGGGGCGTTGACTCCGCTCAGCGCTCTCGCAAGGCCGGCCGGAGCTGCGGGACACGACCACCCGGACTCGCGCACTTCTTGCTGTTCTGGTCGCCACTCCCTTTCCCGGCCCAATGATCCAAACACCACCTCGGGTAACTTGCGCCTCGCGACTCCTGAGCCGCTCAGTACTGCAAGCCCTGCTGCTCCAGAAAAGCTTACTATACCCCTCTCAACCAACGTCACGATAATGACCCCCAGGCGTTGAGCACATATCCTCATGCAGTGCTTTCCAATATACTCTCGCGCTGCTCAAGGCAGTACCCAGTCCAGCGCCTGCCCTTACACGTTCCGTGCTACGAAATAATGTCGCGACGCCCTTCGGCCCTCCCAACAAATTTCCCCGGTGGGCATAGAGCCTTATGATCCCGTCCCTCGTGTACATACAGCAACACAGTGGTAGCCATGCAAAGGCCCGGCTGTCCCCCCCGCTAACGCGTAAAGCGACGCGGGTGCGGATCGGTTACCACATCCACCATACGCAGGTTCGGCTGGAACCACGCCGCCTCCTCCGGCCCCAGTGAATGCCCGCGGGTCGGGGCTCCGTGAGCGTTACGTTCCTGTGCCGTCGTGCTCAACTCGCCAGTGCGCGGCCGCGGCTGCCGTGCCTCAGGCCACATTCTGTTCCCTGGCTCCCGACGCCAAGGTAGCCCAGTGTGTCAACACTCTCTCTCCAAGACGCCACAACGGGCGCATCGCTGGTAACGGGGTCCGGAACATGCGGGCAACACGGCTCGCCTGGTGTTAGAAGTGCCAACATCCTGGAGAATGTGGAATGTTAGGCCGGGGCAGGGGGAGGGTGGCGGCGGGTGGAGGGGGGCGGGTTAGACGCTATGTGTGTTCCGTCGTGAGTGAGTGGTGATCTAATAGGGACGAGGTGCCTGGCGGCGCGGGGCTAAGAGATTGGTCGTACTGGAGGAGGAGTGTCCGCACGTCGCTGCGAGATGGGGGACGCGGAACTCTTCCCGCCTCGCCGGCCGCTTTCAGATGTAGGACGTGGAAATTTATTTCCGCAGGTGGAAAATGAGGGTCGCGTCGGGGGATGAGACCGCTGTGTGCCTAGTTAGATGAAGATTGAAGAAGTCAAGTGCATTTAATGTGAGTACGGAGAGTAACCGGGAATCGTATTTGCGGTTAAGGCTGGCCGGTTCGTTGGGTCGATTAAGAGGTGGCTCACTAATCAGGCCGTCCAGAGAAGGATCAGGACCTTGTAATGATGCGGGCGGCTCCTGTCACACCCGCTGTTGCCCCCGGGCGTTCCGGGCCCACGGCCCTGGCTCCGCGGGGTCCCCCGGCCTGGGCCTACCCGCTGCGGCGGGCCCGACCTCCCGGAGCGGCGAACCCCGCCACTTAGACAAAACAAACGGGCCCCGGGGCTCCCCGAAAACACCTGGGGGCGGGGCCCCGGGAGGCAACCGGGCCACAGAGAAAGGTCCGCCGCCTTGCGGGCTGCGCCCCGGAGAGTGCCCACCAGTCCGTGCCCCGTCCCACCACCCCGGCTAAGGGGCGTGCGGGTGAGGGATAAGGGCCCTGGGGAGGCTGGAGGGTGGGGAAAGGCTCGGCTCAGGAGACGAAGGGATAGGGCCCTCCCTACCTAACGCACGAGCCTGCGTTGGTCGTTATTGCCCGCACACTACACATACGGTGAACTTTGCCTCAGTCCGCGCAGCGCTATGTCCCTGCCCCTTAGCGAGCCTGTGTGGCCGCTCTAAAACAGACGCCCTCTCCGAAGAAGGCCCCTCCCCACGCGTCCAGAGCCGGCCCTCAAGGCCCTCTGATTTCAAGTCCTGCTCCTCGCCCCAACGTACTGCCGCCGAGCCGCGAAGCCATTCCCACTATAGGGCTCGCACGCGTGCAGAGGCTGCGACTCGCTAGACCATCTCTGAGATCCACGAGGAGAGGTAGCTTTGAGACACGTGCTTTTCTGTACTCCTTCACCCTGGCCTCTCGCGTTTGATTAATCTAAGAGTGTGGCAGCCTGTCAGCAAGGGATGAGTTGACACAGACTCAAGGCTCTTCTTAGCGAGACATTCTTCCGTGGATCTATTTGACGCTCAACGAGGCCTCCGCAACCTGCCGACCAACACCCAGTGCACACGCCACGGCAGGCAAGTCTCGCGGAACACGACAAAGCGTGGGGAAGTTTCCAACCCACGCAGCTATGCAGG